>NW_006778737.1:1156919-1207015 GCF_000442215.2 Lipotes vexillifer | reverse complement strand
GGGGGGTGCGGGATTCGTTGGCATGGCTCCTTATCTTGCTCAGAATTTAGTCTGTTGATGTCATTCACACTTAAAGCCCTGAATGCATTTTTTTTTTTTTTTTTTTAAGAAGGGAAGCCTAAATTGTAACCAAATTAGTGTGCATTTCATCTACATACGGCAGGTTAAAGCGATTTGATCAACTGAATTTCTCATCGTGTGAGTCGAGAACTCTTCAGTGTCTGGGAAGAGCATGATGTCTATTCATAGAAAACCATACTTGGCTTATTCTCTGCTTGCAGATTCTGTCTGCTTGTTCTCACGTGTTCAGAAGCCCAAGTAAAAGGTTTATAGCTTAAATAATACCAAGAATATATCTGGGAAGACTGTCCCTCATGCCTTCCCGAGCAGTATCTGGGAATGGTTTAATTATTAACATGAGTCATGAAACTAAAAATTGAACAATTGAAAAATTACCTAAGTAACAAAGACTGACATGACATTTAAACTCCATCTGTACCCTGTTTCTTCTGAAGGGGCCTAAAAATGGAATAACTAGTTAGTCTCTAATGAAGACTATTATATTTTTTTAATTAATTTATTATATTTTTATTTAGTTTTGGCTGCGTTGGGTCTTTGTTGCTGCATGCGGGCTTTCTCTAGTTGTGGCGAGCGGGGGCTACTCTTCGTTGGGGTGTGCGGGCTTCTCGTTGAGGTGGCTTCTCTTGTTGAGGAGCACGGGCTCTAAGCACGTAGGCTTCAGTAGTTGTGGCTCGCGGGCTCTAGAGCGCAGGCTCAGTAGTTGTGGTGCAGGGGCTTAGTTGCTCCGCGGAATGTGGGATCTTCCCTGACCAGGGCTCGAACCCGAGTCCCCTGCACTGGAAGGTGGATTCTTAACCACTGCACCACCAGGGAAGCCCAAGATTATTATTTTAACATTTGCAACTCCATTGTTCAAACCATCCATGATAAAAACAGCTTTCCTTTTCTTTGGTTCCTTGTTTGGAAATGTTGGGGGAAGGTGGATGTAGCTAATTAAGGCTACAACATTTAAAGGGGGGACTTAATAGGTACCAGCTGTCCTCAACAAATCACTGGATGGATGACAAAATAAAGATGTGATGTGAACACACATGTAATTCTCTTCTAAAACGGAAGTTGGCCTGTAAATTGTGTGATTTAATAGGGTAAATGCAAACTACCTTTACTATGCACTTTTAAGAAGAATTTGTTTTATAGTAAACCTAATGTCCTATTTGCATAAAGCTGGTACATTAAAAGTTGAAACGGCAGGACAGATGGCAGGTATTGTGGGAAGTTTAATAAATGATAATTTTATTGTATGTTTCTTCATTCCAAACCTCATCTAATAGACATTAACCATGAGGCTTTTCATTAAAATTACTACATTGTAGGGGAGCTTGCTTGAACTTAACAGAAATGCCTATAAAATTGAAGCAGTGACTTTGAAAAGAGAATGGAAATTGGTAACATTAATTAAAATGTTCAGATGGATATTTACCTTTCACACATTAAATGAATACTTCAAATGAATCCTTTTGAAATCATAAGGGATTAGGCTTTAACTATAATGTTTTTAGATTTTGAAAGTCCTTTATTCCCTTAAAAACTAGGAGTTTTTCCAAGTGTTCTGTTTTGTCAGTTTTGTAGATTTTCCCCCCAATGAATGGTAACCCTTTAAAAAATGCTGGCTGTGGCCCCAGACTTCTGTTCTGAGCTGGACTGTTTTACTTGCCAGTGGGAGGGCTGATGGGGATAGAGGGAGGGTTTCCTTGTAAAGAAGAGGTACATTTTCCTGAGATGCGCCGTGTGGTTCTCTGTGATTTTATTCTGTCCAGGTGATTTCTGGCTTCTCTTCTCGTGAAAAGGGTTTCTTCCCCTCTTATCTGAGGAAAATGCAATGCAGTCCGTACCAAATGCAGGAGCAGTCAGCCTGAGCATGGTCCCTGTTGAGTGACAGCTTATTGCCTCCATCCTCTGGAGGGGCACATTTGCTCTGGGTGGGGCCCAGGCCCTCGCATGGTTAGGATTTGTTGTGACTGCTCGATATCTGAAGTTTGCAAAGACTTATTTGGTGTGAGGAGGCAAGAGTAGCTCCCGTGTCAGGCCGTGGTTAAAGTGTAGTTACGTTTTCTGGGAAAACACGAAGCGGAGTAGGACCAGGCCCCCGTCTGTAGGGGCTTCCTATCCAGGCGGAGCTGCAAGACAGAGGCATGGGGGCTCAGAGACAGCGAGATGCAGGAAGGACTCCATGGTACAGGGAACTCCCCGTCCTTGCTCTGCCTTGTCCACTCCTCCCAGAGTAGCATGAGCCACGGTTCCTGCTGCCCCTCATCCCAGAACACTGCATCTTATGCACTGGCCAGTGTGAGAAGCAGGGTGATGCGGAGCAGATGTCTGAGGTGCTGCTGGGCGCCCACCTTTGGAACTCTGGCTTTTTAGCCCACGTCTCAGTTGGTTCCCAGTAACTCTGGCTACTTGCTTTGCCTCAGTTTCGCCTGCTTTGGAGGAGGCCTGCCTTTCCCCGGGAGGCTTCTCCACAAAGCCCCGTAGGCTCCCTGTGTGAATTTCACCTTTGCCAGGAAGCCTACATTTAGTAAAGTCAGACTCACCCCATCACGCCTCCAGATTTAGTGGGATGCATTCAGTCTTTTGCAGTGATGCAGTGAACAAGGGGAATCTTGATTTGCTTATGAAGAAGCCACTTAATTTGGACGGTTCAGAGGAGGCTTAGAGGAGGGATCAGATGGCTGAAGAAGACTGGCCTCACTGGGGGCACTTAGAGTGCGGCCTCTGGCGAGTGGAGCCAGGAGGTGGGGACAGTTTGGGCAGAAGGAAAGATGTGGGTGCGAATTCCCTGGCAGGCCAGTGGTTAGGACTCGGCACTTCCACTGTGGGGCCCGGTTTCTATCCCTGGCTGGGGAACTGAGATCCTGCAAGCTGCAAGGTGCGGAAAAAAAAAAAAAAAAAAAAAACAGAGAGGAAAAAAACAAAAAGAAAAATGTGAGTAAAGCTGGATGAGGGTGGCTCATTGGAGGCAGTGGAAACAAGAAGGCTGAAGACGGAGGCTGGGACTAGATAAAGGGGTGCCTTGAATTTTGCCTACATGTACTTGTCAGGGATGGTGAGACTTGGAAGGTTTCTCCAGCAGATGAATGGCTTGATAGGAGTGACCCTCAGCAGCCATTCCTTCATTCAGTGAGTATTTGGCGTTTTCTATGTGTGAGGCCTGATCTCTGGAGCTTAGATTGTAGTGAGGGAGACAAATAGGATAACAAACTTCCAGACCTGCTCTATTTAAAATAGCAACTGCTGCTGTCTCGCTCACCTCTTTTCTTCACTTGAGTTTTCTCCACAAAATTTTTTACCATGAAACATACAAGAGTGTTTTCTTGTCTGTCCGTCCATCTCCTTCACTGAACTATCAGCTCCCTGGTGGCAGGTCCTTGATCTGCTTCGTTCCCTGCTGCACCAGGAGATCAGTGGCGGCACATAGTAGTTTCTCCCTACGTGTGACTAAGTGCTCTGAAGGAAATTAAAATGGGGTGATGAGAGCGGGTGAGCCTGGTGGCCTCTTTGAGGAGGTGACATGTAAGGCGAGCAATTGTAATGACAGTTTCCTCTGAAGTTCTATAGAACTATATAGTTACCTATGTTCTATTTTAAAAAAAATTTATTTTTATTGAAGTATAGTTGGTTTTACTTACGTTTTGTTAACATTGGTGCATCATGTGGCATTAGGTGCTGAGAGTAGCATAAAAATATGCTCGCCTTCATTCACACCACAGTTTATTGGCACTGTGTCCTCATACTGGCCAATTTCTAGGCTGCAGGACAGATTCCCAGGGAATGAGAGAGGCAGTGGTTAGGGCTGGTGCTGGATGGGAATCACAGTTTGCAAAGTGTTGGTTGCTTGAAGAGAGGATGTTTGGACTGTCCAGGTTGCGCTGCACTGTGGATGAAAAAAATGTAGAAAATGACTGCTAAGTGCTAACTAAGCATCTTGGTTTTGGACTTTACGAAACAAAGTGAATGAAATGACTCTTACTCCCTGGCAGCAGCCCTTAGGTGGTATGACAGCTTGGTCTTTTTAACAGAGATACAGGTCTCATTTTCTTTCGGTCCCCTCTGGTTGTGAATGCCTTTCATTTTCTGAAGTCACTAGAGGGTCCATCCAGAATCAAAGATGCTCTTTGCCGCCTTTCCAGGGCTGTGGCTTTGCCGGCCAGCTGTGGTAATGAGTTTTTGCCCAGCTTTGATTTTCATGCCTTGCCTCCCTGTGGGAGGAACTAGATATTTCTGATCTTACCTCTGCTCATATTCAGATCCAGCCAAGCAATCAGTGACTTCCCGGGCTTTTTTGTGGGAGACTGTGGGAAAAGTCCTGGTTGGCTGGCTATGAATTAATGAAATCCTTAGAAGGGTTCACTAAAGATAGCTCCTGTGGTTTAAAAAAAATAGCATTGCCTTTTTAATTTGAGAAAGAGGTCATGGAGTTTTACCAAAATTAAGCAGAGAAAATGTAACATCTGGTTGTGCTGCCTGAAGACTGCTGCAGGGGGGGCTGGAGTGGTGCGTTCCCAGGGTCTGGCGCGCCCAAGGTGACTGCCAGCCAGGTCTCTCTGGGCTGCTCTGGACACGCAGGCTGCCTCATTGTTCTCCTCCCTGGGTTTTGAAGCTTGAGACGCAGAAATTCTATCCCAGCATCCTTTCACTTGAGCACATTTCCCATCTACTGAGCTTTCTTCCTTTTACTTAAAGGGTCACACTTTTTTTTTCTTTCCCTTTAAGTGCACAGTTTTTCAAGTTGGCGATTAGGGTAATCATTGCTTTTATCTCATTAAAAAAAGATTGGGGTAGATAATGGGAGAGAGTTTGGGTGGAAGGCAGGAGAGTTTTAAAGAGCCATTCTAAAAAGTTTTTAAATTAGTAGGAATTTCTGCTAAGAGGAGAAAGAATGATAAATTGCGGAAGAGTTTTAGGGAAAGGCATAAAGAGGTTTTAAAAGGACCTGTTCCTTGAGAGCTTCCCTGGTGGCGCAATGGTTAAGAAGCTGCCTGCCAATGCAGGAGACACGGGTTCAAGCCCTGGTCTGGAAGATCCCGTATGCCGCGGAGCAGCTAAGCCTGTGCGCCACAACTACTGAGACTGCGCTACGGAGCCCGCAGCTACTGAAGCCCACGTGCCTAGAGCCCGTGCTCCGCAACAAGATGAGCCACCGCAGTGAGAAGCCCACGCACCGCAACGAAGAGAAGCCCTCGCTCACCGCAACTAGAGAAAGCCCATGCACAGCAATGAAGACCCAACGCAGCCATAAATAAATAAACTATTGCTTTTGTGGGGGGGGGGGGAAGAAAAGGACCTATGCCTTTTAAAAAAGCAGAAACTTAAATGTCTTAAATGTCTGCAATGTGTATATACCCCCTCAACCACTACCTGGTTAAGTGAATAATAAGTTACACTACTATAGGTTTGAAAAATTTATTTTAGGGACTTCCCTGGTGATGCAGTGGTTAAGAATCTACCTGCCAATGCAGGGGACATGGGTTCAGGCCCTGGTCCGGGAAGATCCCACATGCCGCGGAGCAACTAAGCCCCTGCGCCACAACTACTGAGCCTGCGCTCTAGAGCCCGTGAGCCACAACTGCTGAGCCTCAGTGCCACAACTACTGAAGCCCGCGTGCCTGGAGCCTGTGCTCCACAGCAAAAGAAGCCACCGCAATGAGAAGCCCGCGCGCTGCAACAAAGAGTAGCCCCCACTCGCTGCAACTAGAGAAAGCCCACATGCAGCAACAAAGACCAAATGCAGCCAAAAATAAAAAAATAATTTTTTTTAAAAAATTTATTTTAATCCTGAATCTGTTCTGTATTGAGGCTTTATACTTTGGGGTATACATTTTCTGAAACAGGAAGATGAAGCTGTTGCTGCCCAGCCCCCACCCAGACCAGCAGGCAGCCAGTCAGCTATACCTGGGGCTTCACTTTACTCTCTCCCCTATATTTTAGATTCTGAAATTTTCAAACCTATAGAAAAGTTGAAAGAACAGTGGGGTGAACACCTATTTCCCCTTAGCCTAGAGTCACCAGTGCTTTGCCCCATGTACCTCAGCTGTACTCCTAAATATCCTTTATGATTTCTTTCTGAATCACCTTCTAGGATTCAGACAAGGGCCACTCACTGCTTATAGACACCTCCTGTCTCTTTAGTCTCCTTTAATCTAAAGGAGTCCTTCCACTTTTTGATCCTTTATAACTTACACATCTGAAGAGTCAAGGTCACTTGTGGTATAGACAGTCACACAACTTGGATTTCTTATTGTTTCCTCATGATTAGGGTCAAGTTAAATATTTTGGCAAGATCCCTCTAAAGGTGAGAGAGTGACTTGTTGGATTTTAGATATCAATAGGTAACAAATATAGGTGCAGTTTTAGCAAAGAGCAAAATATGTTTTTTCTACTTGAAATTGTACATAGAGACCTTTCTAGTGATGTAACCCAGTTTGGTCTTGTGTTATTTGTCTTTTTTAAAAACACAGTGCTTTATAGTAGGGCTTTCCTTTTACTTTACTGAGCATCCAAAGGAACTGCAGGGTGTCATTTGTGCTATCCTGTAATTTAACTTATTTCCTTGAAGACGATTTGAAATCAGTTGTGCTCTCAAAATTGGGAGTGCTGCATCCCAAGAATGCTTAAGGCTTTTGCTGTTCACCAGGGATTTTTGCAAACAGTTGTAGATGTCACCCTCAGCGACCGACCAGGAATGAGTTCCTATTATAACCTCCCCTTGGCCGGGGCAGGTTTACGGTTGAGTGCTCCCTCACACCCAAACTCAGACACTTCTTTCCTTTGTGCTAAGAAAACAATGAACTTTATTTCCAGAAAAGGCCACTTCACTCAAAACATGTCCTCAATTTCCAGTCTTCTCCTTCTATGATTGTGTATTGCCTAAATTATTTTATTAGAGACCCTTAACAGAGTTTCATTCGTTTAACTTGAATTACTGTCTTCTACCTCATGGCATGCCTTTTCTTTCTTTTATTTGTCCCTACCCCAGATTTAAAGCCCAAAGGCTCAGCAAGTTAATATTGATTATTTTTCAAAGTAAGTTAAAACGTCAAAAAAGTGGCACGTTGTTATTCTCCCAGGGTACCAGGGAGACGACAGAGACAAGCCCTCCATCTTTTATTCATAAGTGCAGGGAGCCGGCGAGGGCGCGGGAGGGCCTGTGCCCCAGTCGTTTGTTCCGCTTTCAGGACCAGGCCTCCTCCCCTGCTGGCCGTGAAATGTCATGCCGAGATGTAATAGCGGGACATTCAGCGTCCAGAGAATGGACTGCAGAGGTTCAACCCCACTTTTCATTTTATTTTCTGGCACCGAATCCACGGTCGCCTCCGTGGCCTGACAGCAGAAGGCCAGAAAAGCAGCAATCGGGATGCTGGTAGGGATGCTGTGCCGGGGTACACGCAGGGCACCAAAGATGGGCCAGGGTGCGCCTCGGGAGAGGGCGGCGGGCTGCCTTTGCTTAGTCTAGTCTACCCTGCTCGAGGAGAGGGTTCTTGTTTCCATGGCTCTGCTACCGTCAGTTTTGGTGGGAGAGGGAGTGTAGAGTGCTTTTGAGTTCAGAACTCACTCAGGGATAAACATTTCTGTGTAGAGGGCAGTCCTGGGGCAGGGAGCTGAGGCTGTGAGACTCCCTGGGCTCTGACATTTTCTTTAGAAAAAGAGAAATCAGGCAGCACTTGCTAAGCAGGCTTAGAATTTGATTTAGAGCAATAGTTCTCAATTGGGGGTGATTGGGGAATCTCTGGAGACACTTCTGGTTGTCACAACTGGGAGGGGATTTGCTACTGGCATTTCCTGGGTAGAGACCAGGGATGCTGCTAAATATCCCCAAATGCACAAGTCAGCCTTTCCCAGTAATAGCCCAAAATGTCAGTAGTGCTGAGGCTGAGAAACCCTGATTTTGGGGTCCCATTTTAGTATTTGAATTTCTCAGCTCACTTAGCCTTATAACACTTTTCAATTTCCTTTCTGTTTAACAGAAGCTGCTGGTTCTATAAATCTGCACTCAGGATGAATTTCCATTAAACTCTCTAAGACATATGATTAAACTATTGTGGTGCTCCTTGAAGATACGCCCTGAATGCAACTACTATTTAAAATGCAAAAGACAATTTTTTTGTTTTGGCCATAATTTGATCAAAGTAGCATAACCTGTGCCTCTGTTTTTGTTACTCACTGATGGTCTGTGGATAACATTACATTTTTTCAGCATGAAA
This sequence comes from Lipotes vexillifer, assembly GCF_000442215.2. Classification (NCBI taxonomy): domain Eukaryota; kingdom Metazoa; phylum Chordata; class Mammalia; order Artiodactyla; family Lipotidae; genus Lipotes; species Lipotes vexillifer. The sequence continues at coordinate 1,198,736 of NW_006778737.1, read as the reverse complement.
CCCAACACTTCAAATCCCTAAAGCAGTCTCAAATTTATGGTTAATAAAAGCATTTATTGTACTGGATGTCATCTGTTATATCACTCTGGGGCTAGAAACTGGCAAGCAGTGGACAGGAAATATTTTCATTTCAAATCGCTTCAATCTTACGGTCTAGGGGCAAAAGTGTCTGATTTCAGGAAAGCCGCGGTGAATAGCATAGTAATGAATGCATTTTTAGTTGATTAAGCAGGCATTCTCTCCCTTTCAAACAGTCTTCTCTCTTTGGCTTGGTGGGGCTAAATAAACATGTGATGTTAAACGATAGCATTTCTTGGGTTGGCCATTCTTTTCCTTTGATCATCTTAAAACTTTTCAAAGTGTTTTCCAGGAATCGTCAGCAGAGCAGGAACAAGTGCGGGAGAATGGCTAGACTCGAGTGTTGACCCTCCTTGTAATTATTTACTTTCTGAGCAGAGGAGGTTTTCTGAGATGATGCTGACTCTTCCGAATTCCTCTTTAAAGATGGAATTTGGTACCCTGCCCTTGGGATCACGAATTTAGGAGGAAAAAACATTGTGATTTTCTTTTTCTTTTTAAAGGCTGCAATTTTATTGTAACTTGAGTCCTGATTCCCCCACAGCCATCAAGTAAACAGGGTGAGGAACGTTCCATTCAGAGGCAGCCCTGGGTGGTGGTGATATATCCGGGACAAGGTACCTTTCATCCTGGCTGCCCAGTGCCTTTGAACGTGTTATGTAAACCATCACTTCCACTGAGCTTCGGAGGTAGACGATTATTTCTGATGTGGTTCTTTTTTTTCAGATGAGGATTCCATGGCACAAAGAGCCAGGAAGGGATTAGGATGGGAGGCCATGTGCCTCAGAGAGGCCTCTCTCTGCCAGATACTACGAGAGCCACAAAGTTCTTACCTTGCCTGTGCCCCCAGCAGCGAACTTGCCCTGCCTTCCCAGCACCCAGCCGTGTCAACCATGTGCAACAAAGCAACTCACGGGGGTGGGAAGAATGCAAGACTAGATACCAGCGAGCGCTTTGCAGATAATTAAACTAGGATTCGGCATTTACCCCAGAGGTTACCAAACTTGGCTGAACTCCAGAATCACCGGAGGAACATTCTTGGGAGGGGGCATGGAGGTGAGAGATTCCGGGATTCACCCCAGACCTGCTTAAGTGGGATTTCCAGGGGAAGGCCAGGAATCTGAGTTTTTAAAAAAGCTGCCAGATGGGTGGTTGCCAGGGCTTTGGGGGTGGATGAAGGGTTTGACTACAAAGGGGGAAGTACAAGGGAATTTTGGGGGGATAGTGGAACTGTTCTGTGTGCTGACTGTGATGGTAGATACAGCGATGTACACATTTACACATCTAATTATACATTTATATATGTATAAACTCGTGGAACTGTACACCAAAAACGTCCATATTTACGTGTAAAAAAAAATGCTGCTTGCGTGAAACTGAGCTATCCCCAAGGTGTCAGGTGGGAAGGGTTGTCCAGCTGTGGGAGAACGCCACCTGGAATTGCAGAGGCAGGTAAGGAGGTCCTCCAGTAAAACTTTCTGTGACGATGGACATGTTCTTCCCTGCACTGGCCAGTTCAGTAGCTATTAACCATGGTGGCTGAAATGTGGCCAGCACAATCGTGGGACTGAATTTTAAATTTACTCAAGTTAAGTTTAAATAGCTACACATGGCTAGAGGCTGCCCTGTTGGACAGTTTGCCTTAGAGGCAGGCATTGCCATACTGGGGGGGCTTTGGCTCTGTGCCAGGTACATACAGAGCCCTTTATGCTTGAGGGACAATAGTAAGTCATCCCAAGTAGAGAGCAAAATGGGCACGTGGGCCAGCAGCGTGGGTTGGTAAGGACAGTGGAAAAAGGAACCTTGGAAAGAAGAGTGGTGTGAGATGGGTCCAGGCAGAGAACAGTCTTGCCAAGTAGAGGAGTCAGCTTTTCTTCCCCTAGCGCAGAAGTCAGAGGGTGCCCACTGTGGGCCACTTCCTTCCCCAACTTCCCAACCTCATTGATCTTAAAAGATGCAGTAGTTAGTATGTTCTTTAATTGTACTTCTGTTCCCCTGAGGTGATATGATATACAGGAAGCCATTGGAGGGTTCAGGGGAGCGATGTGTGGACAGGGTTAGGGGGTGCTTGTGGCTGGGCTGAGGGTTTGCTGGGTCCCCCTGCCAACCTGGACGGGGTGTGGTGAAGAACCTGTGTGGGCATATTCTGCTCCCCTTTGGGGAATGAGATGCTATGAAAAGGCAACTGGGCACAAACCTCCCACTTAGGCATGGAGCACACGGCCTCCATGTCGGCATATGTTCAGACACTCTTAAACCTACGTCCCCACCCCCATGGACTTATGCCATCTTAAATAGCGTCACTTTTCCAAATGCATTTATAAAAGAGTGAGATTCTGAAAGTGTGGCCTTTTATTAGTGCAGACCAAATGGTGACAGAAATAATGTTCCATTTTGTCAACATATTTGTCCTTAAATAAATTTGCTAAATGACTAACAAAAATATTCATGAGCTATGGGTTTTTATAAATTAGTAGGTTTTGTTAATATTAGAGTAGGGCTTACTTGAAAGCCTGAGGGGGGGACTTATTTTTTTTTTTAAAGAAGGGACTTTAAAATTAGAAGAGCTATTCTTTTATTTTTATATGAAAACTTCACATCTTTAGATCAGGAAGAGAAGGACATTCTGAATCATAGCATCTTTAAGCAGAGTTTCCTTGTGTTGCCTTTATAATTTGGTAACTTCAGCCTAATGCAAAAAAAAAAAAGAGCTTAATGAGCATTAAATGCTGTTTCTTCCATTCTTGAATATAGAAACATTTTGATGTAGAGTTGTAATCACTATTTTTAATGGTTATTATTATCTTTCTTACTTATATTTGTTTTCTGAAGATATTTCCATGTTTTTACATAGTTTACAGACTTGTTGCTCTTAGTGGTCATGTGATATTTTCATGTTGTGTGCCCCTGCCCCTTTTACTACCCCTCTCCCCCACAGATGAAGCACTTGGGCTATTTCCAAGTTATTGCTGTTATAATGCTGCTATGAATATCTTCATGCAGATTGGTTTCCTGTCCCACCTTGCCATTTTGGTTTGTTTCCTTGGCATATATAGTGTTTCCCAAAGTGGAATTACTGGGGCAAAGGTTTTATAGCTCTTACAACACGTTTACCAACCTGCCTTGTATAATGACTGAGCCAATTTACTACAAAGAATTGTGTTTTGAGAAGAGGGTAAATTTGGTCCACAAATCCCAGCTCTACCATTTGCTATCATTTATTGTGACCTTGGGCAAATTTCTTCACCTGTAAAATGAGTCAATAATAGTTTATCTCCCAGCATTGTTCTGAGACTTAAATAAGTTACTGTCTTTAAAACATTTAGCTCTGTGCCTGACCACATAGTAACTACTTATAATGATTGGTGGCAGACGGCTGTCAGTTAATAAGTGTGCTCATTTTTCCAAATCCTAAAAAATATTGACATTTATAATTTTTGTTTACACTTTGTTATTTGAGTTGTACCTTATAATTATTTCATTCTGGGTTTATTAGAGAGGGACTGAATCTTTCCACCTGGTGATTTACTTTCTGAGTAAGTTTTAGTGCTTTTAAGTCTGATGGTATTAATGTGAGGTGTGGATGAAATGCTGCTCAGTAAAAGTATTAGGGAAGACGTTTAAGTGAGTAAATGAGGGTTTTAAAATCACAATATTGATTGAGTGACTCTTTTGCACTTAATAGCATATTATGAAAATAGTTGAATCTAAGCATTATCATGGGAATTCTATTTGTACCAGTAATTTGGCTAGCGAACCTTTCTTCAGACATAGATTTTCCAAGGTTGATTTTGGATTGATCACACATTTCCTGTGAATAGAATACCTATGAATCCTGTTTTACTGCAGCTTTTGCAAATCCTGATCTTGGGCTAGAAGCCACTCTGTTAGATGGTCTCATTTACATCAGTGTGACCTGTGAGATGAGGGCATCCCAGGCCGGCTGAGTGTGACTGTGGACAGGTCAGGTGACCCCTCTGACTCTCAGTTTCTTTACCTATAAAATGGGACAGTCAGACTAGAATTATTCTTAAGAATTTAAGAATTGTTTACATTGAGATAACTTGAAGTTTTAACTCAGAGGATAATTTTTCTATCCTACCCATTCCACTTCCTTATTGAGTTGGTCCCGTCTGTTTCCATCTGGACTCTTGCCTCTTGCACCTGGGTGTCCTGTTTTTGATCTGTCTCGAGAAAAAACACCCAGCCTGTGGCCATTTTTGCAGATCTTTCTCTAATAAAAGTAAAGTGTCTGTCCTCCGCATAGGTTTTGAATTTTTTTTTAAAGATTTGTACACTGGGAATTCCCTGGCGTTCCAGTGGTTAAGATACTTTGATTGCCGAGGGCATGGGTCCGATCCCTGGTGAGAGAACTAAGAGCCCACAAGCTGCGTGGTGTGGCCAAAAAAAAAAAATATTCATACACAGATTGCTTTATTTCTACGAAGTGTGCCTGCCTCATCGGCTCCACTGTCATTGTGATTTGCCTGTACTGGTGTTTACCCAGAGGTGCCTAGTGTGTCCATCTGCCTCCATCCTTCACATTTCCTGTGCTCTTGTCCACATGGCCAAAGGCCCCCTTGCGTCTCTTGTTTTTTTTCAACATTACACTACCGTTAATGATTGCTTTCAACCTATTTAGTCTTCTGGGCCAGGAGCTTTTAGGGTCCAATCAATCACTGAATCCATAAACAAGGGCACTGCCTCAGACTCCCCATGAGCCCTGAATTACATCAGGGTGTTGACAGTCCCGGAGGCCTGGACCACTCTGTCAGTGACTGTCAGGGGGAAGAGAGGATTCGGGTATGTGCACGGTGGTGGCAGGGGCGGGAGAAAGGCAGCTGCAGATAAAAACTGACCAGAGATAAGAAATAGTTTGTTTGGCAGAAAATCTGCATGTGGGTAATTGCAGGGCTGAGAGATTAATTTTGTTTCCCTTTCACCCCCATTTGCACCAAGCTGTCTTCTTTGTGAATTGAAGTATAGTTGATTTACAATGTTATATTAGTTTCAGGTCTGCAACCTAGTGATTCGATATTTTTATAGATTACACTCCATTTAAAGTTATTGTAAAATACTGGTTATATTCCCTGTGCTGTACATTACACACTTGTACCTTATTTATTTTATACCTAGCTGTCTTCTTATTAGGAAAGCTAAACAGGTTAAAATAGCGATACACATAGACACCCATCCCTCACCCAGGGATTGCTGTCCCCCGGGTTTCCGTCTAGGTGCTGTCATGCTGAGTGATTGCCACCTGCCCAGGTTGAAGTGGTGTTGCTTTAGTGGGTCCTGGGTGACTGTTCCCTGGATACGATAAGAACATTTCAGGAAGGGTGGGAGAAGTAGCGTTTAATACTCAGTAAGCTTTTCTTTTTCTTTTTCTTTTTTTTTTTTTGCATTAGGCTGAAGTTACCAGTTTATAAGGGCAACACAAGGAACCTCTGCTTAAAGATGCTGATTGGCAGGCAAGGAGACAAGAATGCTTGATAGGCTGTCAGGAAGCTGGTCACCTCCAGAGGGGTCTGTGACATAGGCCAGAGGGGGAAGTGATGGTGAGAGGCTGGGGAAGAGGTCACCCATGCAGAGACCAGAAGGCCTGCAGCTTGAGGGCACTGAGAAAGCTTTCTGGATGAAGAGCCTTATCTCCAGGGATCATGCCCTCCAGAAGCTCTGAGCTTAGCGAGGTGCCCTGGGAAGGCACTGGGTGGTTTTAAACCAGCACCTCCACCTGCAGCAGTAACAGAGCAAGCAGTGTCTTAATCCCCTGCGGAAAGGACTGAGGTGTGCATGATACGTGCAGCTTGTACCTCTAAATACCCTCACCCCAAGCAAAGCTTGGTTGTGAACACCTTCCCTGAACCTTGACCAACACCCCATGAAATTGGTGGTTCCGTCCTGTGGCCTATAGCTTGTGGTACCCTGCCAGAAGGGCACTGGGCAGGACGGCCATTCCTTTATGCTTGCAAGCGCCTTTGAGGGTCTCCCGGTACCACCAGCTGGTTCCTCACTGAGCGCATTTATGTGCTTTGATGCAGTGAGGCTGGGAGGTGGGGTAGGATAGGAGGCAGGGGGTGGTCTCCTTGGGATCTGCTCCTTACTGGGAACTTTTCCCCTTTGTTCTGCTCTTGGCTGGATGAAGCTTCAACCTTTGCAGAATGCTCTTGGCTGGGTGAAAACATCTTGAAATGGGATTTCTGTCTATGGAAATTGAAAAGGAGATAAATCGCAGGGACTGTTTCTCCTGTTCTGATGCGCTTCCCGCCCCCTGTAAGTATAGAAATGTTTAGCTTCAAATAAGTGTCTTGAGATGTACCACTGTTCTCATTTGGAAATGTGAAGCTGGCCACTGCCAGAAGGTGCCCCCTCACCTAGTCTTCACTCAGGTAGCACAGGGGTGTCCCTTCCACCTGAATGTCACTTCCTGGGCACTGGGCCCCCATCCCAGTCACTCTCAGACCCTTCCCCGTGTCCTAGCCCTGCACGCTGCACATCCTGGGTGCTCTGTGAAGAAGGGCTGGATTATCCTACTGAGTACAGATACTTAGCTTACGCACATTAGCGCTTTGGGTAAAGGGGTTTATGTGGGGTCAGCATTCTGGGGAGTGTGTGATGCCTGGAGGATCTTAGTGACTTGGCACATCTGCATGTAAGCACAGCCTCTGAGCCCCGACCTACTTCCCATAGGGTTCCTGGCAGCCTCTGGGGACTAACACTGTTCATCCCGGACATGTTCCCCTGACTCCTGGGAGGCAGTGGGAGGGCCCCCGCCGCAGGGCCGCCTCTCTGCTGGGGTCACCTGACCGGGGTGACTTGGCCCTGTTAGGATTGTCCAGGAACAGTGGAGATGAAGTCTGTCTAGCACTGAGACAATTCCGTGCCTTTGCAAACAACACACTTCAAAAAGGATCCCGCCACCGCCCCCAGGGCGTTGTAAGGTGGCGGAAGGAAGCGGTGGCTGACAGCAGAGTTAAACTTAAAGGTTGGTCACATTTCTGACATACCATTTTCCTCCGCCTACCAGCAGCTGCCCTCTACTTTGAAAGGGAGCTTAGTTGCTTGCATAAACTTTGGCTTGTGATAATGTAAACTATTATTAGGATTATCTTTTTATTCATAATATACGTCTCACTCTCTGTCTCCCTTATTTTTGCTGTGCTTGAAGCACTCATTTACCCTCAGAACCCAGAGGCAGCTACAACCCCTCTGAAAACGACGAAACACTTTATAACAGACTCTACCTATTTAAATCTCTCTGTGGTTTAAAAAGGACTCTGGGAATGAAACCATTGGGTTGAGGAAGCTTCAAATCTCAGCAAAGATTCCAGGCTAAGACTGGCATTTGATGTTGACAAAACATTTCAGTTAAAAGAATTCATTTTTTCTTGGCGCTGCCCCGAAGCATGCAGGGATCTTAGTTCCCCGACCAGGGATCGAACCCACGCCCCCTGCAGTGGTGGGCTGGAGTCTTAACCCCTGGACTGCCAGGAAAGTCCTGAGAATTTTTTTTTTTTTAATTAAGGTTTGTCCCAAGGGTGGTGGTTTTGATACAGAAATGCTTGAATTTCACCTGAGAATCTTTGGCTTTTAGAGTCTCTCTCCCCCATTTTATCACCACTTGGTGGAACCGTCTGCCATTCAGGACATTCTGGAAGTTAGAGAAGGTCCCCAGGCTCACACTGTGGTCAGCCCGGTGCTACCTCCCTGCAGCCTTCACGGGAGGGTTGCCCCGATGGTCCTGCCTCAGGTGCTCCTGTGTGGTTTGTCAGCAGAGGGCAGGTTAGTGTGCGAGCCAAAAAAGCCCAATAACCTTTTCAATTTTTAATAAAATGACTCTCCCACCCTTTGTTTCTTCCTCCAGTCTGCCCCAAAAGAAGAAACAGACTGAATTTTTAAGCACATCTGGACACTGTTTTTGTAAAGCCATTACCCTGAATTCCCAGAAGGAATGTATTGGCTTCCATCTTTCCAAGCAAAAACTGAAATGACTCCTTTGTTTATAAGTACTGTGCTTGCATATTTTAATAAATCTGTAAAGAGAGAAGTTGCACTGATGTGAGGGTCCTTAGCCAGGCCAACACATTCTCCTCTTGTCTCTCTTGAAGTCCTTGAGAGGTGCTAAAAGTTTATGATTGGTTATTTTTGGTGGGAGTGGGGAAGGGAGGAGTAAGGACTCCACGTGTCCCATTTGAAATTACTTTTTCTGCTTTCTGTGGCTGTAAGAGTGTTGCGGCAGGGGTGCTTATAGCTCTGGTTCTTCTGTTCTGCTCTCGCTACCATGCAGTGCCCTCTTGGTGAATGCCATGTAGGTACAATCCGATTATAATGTTCCAGATCTGAGAACCCAGAGGTCTGCAATGGAATCTGTCTTTCCTTTATCAGTTAGTGTTTGTTTTCTTCTTAGGCAAATCTTCTAGAAGGTTATTGTTGCTAAGAGAATGAGGCTAGTCTTTCTTTAATATCAGTCAACAAGATGTTGGTATGGGGTTCTTCAAGTATGGGGAGAATTTCAAAACAGTGTGAAACTTTTAAAGACGAGGTAGAGAGGTATTCGCTATGTTGGTGAGCTTGAAAGTTCTTTTTTATGCCCTTAAAAATTATGCTTGTGAATTGAAGCTGTACTTTCAGGAAGACATGAGTGTAGTATGGTTAAGTTATGAGGGTCATAGCTCTGTTACTACCCAATAAATGTTCATTAGTGATAAGCATTTAACCAGGGTGGTAGTTACTGTTTCCTAGAATATGCCTTTCTCCAGACTGTTCTGGGTGTCTGGAAATAAACTCAAGAGGTGTAATATTCCTGCAGGCCTCTTCTCAGAGATGAATCAAATTTCAGAGATAACCACATTTCAGCTTTTTTCCCTTACTTTTGGGGAAAAGGTTGTTAGCCACAAAGCCAAAATTGATCCACTTAAGCCTGGCAGTAATACGGATGTGCGCCTGTCAAATGGCCACAAGTGATGAATGATGTCCAAAACAGGATGGTCTGAAAATTAATACTTGTATTTGTGCCTTTGTGCAAAAATTTACCATTTCCAGGAATTTGGGACAAAAAGAGTTTGCCTGAACTGAAATCTAATTCGATAACTTTGAGTTCTAGCTTATCTTTTGAAACTTTTTTATTTCGTGTTGAATTCTGGGCAGTTGTCGGTTATTCTGAATGCTAGCTATTAGGTCAGTTGGTTAGCAGTATTTGGTAAAAAAAAAGACCTGAGTGTTGGTTGCCTCTACGTTTTTCAGATAGCATTGTTTCAAAAACTGCCAAAAGGTTTTACTAATTTAACAGTGGCTCAACCTGTGAAGTGCTGAGCAGAAATTGGGGAGCGTCATGACTTAGGGTCCCTGTGCTCTTCTCCATAATAACATGGGAGATTGGACGGCTGTCCTGGCAGGATGTAAAGCTCTGATCCTGTACACAAAAGTCTGACAGTGAACCAGAATCTTTTCAACGCCTTTTCCAGTGCTAATGTCACTTGTTTTTAAGTTTTCAAACATATGAAAAGACTTCCTTTAGATAGTACTTATAATATGCTTCCTACTTTATTTATTTATTTTTGGCTGCATTGGGTCTTTGTTGCTGCGCGCGGGCTTTCTTTAGTTGCAGCGAGCGGGGGCTACTCTTCCTTGTGGTGCGTGGGCTTCTCATTGTGGTGGCTTCTCTCATTGTGGAGCACTGGCTCTAGGCATGCGGGCTTCAGTAGTTATGGCATGCAGGCTCAGTAGTTGTGGCTTGCGGGCTCTAAAGCGCAGGCTCAGTAGTTGTGGCGCATGGGTTTAGTTGCTCTGCGGCATGTGGGATCTTCCCAGACCAGGGCTCGAACCCGTGTCCCCTGTATTGGCAGGATTCTTAACCACTACGCCACCAGGAAAACCCAATATGCTTCCTAGTTTTATAGGAAACCAGGGGATGGGTCTGAATAGCAGCAAAAGACATGGGAATTTATTTATATGGAGGAGCTATTCTAAATGAGCCATCACTATTATTATTTGCTCAGGGATTTGTATAATCAAAAAGGTGGTTTTCATGCTGAAAATATCCATCTTGACATTCTTTTACATGAAACCTATTTGACATTCTTTTACATGACATTCTTTTACATGAAACCTATTTGACGTCCTTTTTTTAAATTCTGTTTCATTCTCCTTTGCCTAATGGTCTTTCCTGGTTCCTCTTCTACTTTGCCAGCCTCACTTTTTCTATCCTCTTTTCCTCCTCACAGGCTCTAAATGTGGATAGTCCCACAAAGCCCAATTCTTGGCCCTTTGTTCATTTTTATACCTCCTATTAATAAGCCCATCTGTCCTTAAGGTTCTGTAGCTTGACCTCATGCATGACTTCCTGCCTTCTAATCCTGTATTTCCCAAAAAAATATGGTATTATGTAGGAGATTCCCTGTCGTCACCTCACCCTCACTAAGTTTTTTTCTTAAAATAGAAAAGACTCCTTCCCCAGGGTTCTCTTTATTGCTGTAAAATCACTAATCTTCCAGGTTCCCAAAAGAGGAGCCTTCAAGTTACCTTTGAATTCCATCATCACCTCTGTATCACATTTGTCACAAAGTCCTGCCATAGTTTCTTAAAAATGCCTCTCAGACCCGTCCTTCCATCATCTCGCCACCACCGCCATCCTTCTCACTTCACACCTGTAGTTGCTGCCTCTCCTGCCTCCAGTTGTCCACCTTCCTATTTCTTCCTGCACACGTGGCTCCAACACTGTTTTATTACTGTTACTTTCCTGCTCAAAATCCTTGTTTCCTTTTTTTGTCTTTTTTCCCCTTTTTAAAAAATTGTGGTAAAATATGCATTACATAAAATTTTTCCATTTTAACCATTTTAAAGTGTTTAGTTTGGTGGCATTAAGTCCATTCACATTGTTTTACAGCCGTCACTACCATCCATGTCTAGAACTTTTATCTTCTTAAACTGAAACTTTAAACCCATTTCCCCCTCCCCCAGCCCCTGGCAAACCGCTTATTTCACTTTCTGTCTCCATGAAGTTGACCATGCTGGATACCTTATGTAAGAGGAATCACATAGCATCTGTCCATTTGTGCCAAGGTCAGATTTGTAAAGATTGTTTTTAGTGAATCTGATCTTTAGGAATTTTGATGGAGAGTTGGTAAAAGCTAACAAAGGGCCTTTATTTCTGAGTCCTCTTCTTTCTGTCTTTACTATTAGTGAGCTCCGCCTGGGAGCATGGCACTGGTTTACCCGAAGTGTAGACAGGAAAGTCAAGGTGGGTGAGAATGACTGGGGAAGATTAGAGAGGTGGAGATGTAGACTCCCACCTTGGGCGTCCGTGGCACTAATTCCAAAAGTTAGTGACATTTTTGGTCACGGAGGGAAGATAGGTGGAAATTGGAAGTGGGTGGTGCTCAGGACTCCCTTTCCTCCTTCTTAAATGCCTTCCATCTGTATTAGGGGCAGGGAATGTGGACCATTTTGAAAATAAGAGGACTGTGTAATGAGACCCCCAGCTTTAATCCTTTCACTTTTGTCAGTGGCATCTCCGGTCTGCAGGCCCTGGGATCTGACTCCTCCCTTTGATTAACTCTCTGATCCTTTTCGTTCATCTTTGGAAGCTGCTGTTTTACTGCCTGTTTCTTTGCTCTTCTCTACCCCGAGCCTAGCCCACTGCTACCTTGGCCTGGATTGGAGACCCCTCCCCTGCACTCCTGCCTGCCACCTCAGGCTGTGCTCACCTCTGTAAGGATCACTCTGTTCAGGTCTTGCCAAACTCCAAGATGCAGCACATGCAAAACTCAGCCCACTTGTCCATCCCAGCCCTACAGCGCCCATTCATTTGGGGTGTTTAACACGGAAGGGATGAGGGTGTGGGGTCAGTTACTCCAGCTTGCCAGTTTTCGCTCTGGCTGGTGAGGGAGGCTCCACATCATCCCTGAGGACTAAGGGCCATTTATTGAAGGTTTACCATGCAGCCACATGCTCCTGTGTCTGCATCTGCTTGAAAAGGGTCATCTCCCCATCCCCACCCACTCCAAAGCTCGACATGCCCTAGGGTCCAGCCAGAGACCTGCCTCCTCTGTGAAGACACTTCTCTGGTCTCTGGTGAGCCTTCCTCTGTTCACTTCCCTTTCTCTGGGCTCCTGTGATTTGGAGCTCGATTGCATAACTTAGCATATTCATTCCATAAGGTATAACATTATTGACTCTAATTTCATATTTTTTTAGCTTTGTTTTCCAAAACCAATTGTAAACTCCTGGAGGAGCCTTATTCTCCATCACTCAAAATGGCCTTCCCAGTGTAAAGCATATCTCTGCTGATAAATTCTGGGGCTTGAGCTAAGTTTTTGAGGCAGAGATCATTCTTTGTCCTTCACACTACACGGATGTTGTGATTCTAATCACAAAATGGAGATTACATAGTGAATGATTTTATCTCCTCAGCTTGCTCTGTAGAATCTGCCCACACTGGTGTGTTCCCAGCCACCCCGACTCTGAACAATTGAAGCTCCAAGGTTTCCGCGCGGCTGTAATGTGACTACCACGCCTGATGAAGCTGTTGTCAACCGCTTCCTGGATTTGCCAGCATTTCCTTTTTTTTTTTTTTTTAAGGCTGAATAATTTTTTTTTTTTTTTTTTTTTTTTTAATATATTTATTTATTTATTTATTTATGGCTGTGTTGGGTCTTCGTTGCTGCGCGCAGGCTTTTCTCTAGTTGTGGCATGCGGGGGTTACTCTTCGTTGTGGTGCATGGGCTTCTCATTGTCGTGGTTTCTCTTGTTGCAGAGCACGGGCTCTAGGCGCCCTGGCTTCAGTAGTTGTGGCACGCGGGCTCAGTAGTTGTGGCTTGCAGGCTCTAAGGTGCAGGCTCAGTAGTTGTGGCGCACGGGCTTAGTTGCTCTGCGGCATGTGGATTCTTCCTGGACCAGGGCTCAAACCCATGTCCCCTGCATTGGCAGGTGGATTCTTAACCACTGTGCCACCAGGGAAGGCGCCACCAGCACTTCCTTTTAATTTACACAGTTCTGTTATTCACATGAGACCAGCCATCTAATCATAAAATCCCCTAAATTTGTGTAATTTTCTTTTAAACATACAGGATAAAGCATAGTAATTTGGTTACCTTATAGGGCAACATTTAGGGAACCAAGGCCAACAGGCAACCTACCAAAATATGAACGTGTGTGTGTCACCTTCTTGATGCATCGGCCTTGTTGCCTTTTCCACATACACAGCTGGCTTTAGAACAGGTGAAAGGGCCTGCTTTACTACTTTTTAATAATGGCTAATTAGAGCTGGCTGGACCCTTAGAAAGAATTTGGCCCAATGGCCCTAATTTTTACCTCATTAGGATCTTTTTGCTGTTTATCCCATTGGTCCCACATGGCTCTCCCAAAAGGAACTGCATTAGCTGGTAGCGATTTATCAGAACAAATGGTCTGTGTATTAGGATCTAACTTATGTCAAGTCAGAGTCCATGTGATACATGCAACAGAGATTGTTTGGAAGAGTCTTCAAAGTGATGGGGAGGGGAGGAGTTTGGGGGATGCTTTTCTTTTTATTGAGATATATTGATAATTGACTTATAACACTGCGTAAATTTACGGTACATGGCCTGTTGACTTGATACATTTATATTGTATGATTTACAGTAGCTTTAACTGATACCTCTATCACGTCCATAATTATCATTTCTTTTTTTGTAGTGAGAATGTTGAACATCTAGTCTCTTAGCAATTTTGAAGTATATAGTACAATAATGTTGACTAGAGAGGATTTTCATATTCTTCTCTGTACTTAAATTTCCTTTGCCTTGAACTTGTTATATTTACAAAAGTAATAAAGCCTTTTTCAAAGAAAAGCCCACTATTTTCCTAGAAACTTGAAAACCCACCGTTAGGGTTCTCTCTTTTTGAGAACCACTGAATATTGCATTCCTCACGGACAGTTGGGCAAGTGGTAGACAGGACTTGGTACCTGAGCCAGCCGTGCCTGTGTGGGACTTTTCCTCAGTGCTCCTATGACCGACATGGCTCCATGTCCCACAAAGCCTGACAGCTTGGCCTCACATCCACCCAGCTGCTCAGTTTGAAATCATTTTAGCCAGAACCTTTGGACCTCTCTTTTTAATTAATTAATTAATTTGGCCATGCCTCGCGGCTTGTAGGATCTTAGTTCCCTGACCAGGGATTGAACCCGTGTCCCCTGCAGTGGAAGTGCGGAGTCCTAACCACTGGACTGCCAGGGAATTCCCTTTCTTAAAAATACCTAATCACTGCTTTTAATTTTTTCTGGTAAGTCTCTGTTTCACCCTAACTTCGTGATAAAATGTTACAGGCTTCTAACTGATTTCCACCATATTGCTTTGATTTTGTAAACACTTCTCCATGGGAAGGCTAATGAAGGGACAAGGCGCATTGATTTCTTCCTGTTGACAGGTCAAGGAGGAAGGTTCTGTGTGCCATTTGCTTGCCTCAACCCCTTGGGGGAGTAGGAATCCGCCACCGGGGCCACTTCATCAGAAAGGAAGTGTGCACCTACCTGCTGTTCCATTTGCCCTGCCTGCCTCATATGAATTTGCTAACTTATCTCTCTAGCAATCTGTGCCAGGAGTCCCTGGGGAGGTAGTCCAGGGAACTCTTCATTCCTGGGAACTCTGCACTCTCTCCTCCACCCACAGGGAACATTTATCTTAATCTGAAATCCACCAAGACATTTTTACTTTATTCTTTGCCCTCCTTCCCAGAATGACATTTTAGCTGTTCAAGGAAATAAAAACAAAGCTGGATAGTTTTTGGCAAACACAATTATTTCCTGGCCGAAAATCACACAATGATTTAATTGGTATGTCGTTTGTGTGTTTGCGTGTGAGTGCTTTAATGGGAATTCCATGTGGTATCATTGGGAAATTAGGAAAGAGAGTCTTCTGGATTTATCGCTTATAGTTTAAGGGCAGACTGCTGGCTTCCATCCAAGAAGTAGGGAGACTTAAAAGTTGCAGGGACCATTAGCATTGGAATATATCCTTCCGATTACCTACTATTTAAAAATTGGTTTGGCAAAAGGTAAAAATTACAACTGAAGGTGAAATGATTTACTCTTTGAAACTTGTTGGGTTCACGTAAGTAAACTTGTGGCGGACTTGGCATCATGGAAGTGATAGTGTCCTTTCTCTGCTGTTACCAACATCTAATTTTTTTTTTTTTTTTTTTTCCCTTTTGCGGTACGCGGGCCTGCCGCTCACTGCTGTGGCCTCTCCCGTTGCGGAGCACAGGCTCCGGATGCGCAGGCCCAGCGGCCACGGTTCACGGGCCCAGCCGCTCTGCGGCATGTGGGATCCTCGAGGACTGGGGCACGAACCCGTGTCTCCTGCATTGGCAGGCGGACTCTCAACCACTGCACCACCAGGGAAGCCCCCAACATCTAATTTTTGAAGCTTAAATGAGTTTTGGTATGTCTGGAGCAGAAGTCAAAGTCGTAGATAATTCTTCATTTAGGAAAACTGGAGTTTTATTTTTTTAAAAACTTAAAAAATTTTTTTTAAATTAATTAATTTATTTTTGGCTGCGTTGGGTCTTCATTGCTGCGTGTGGGCTTTCTATCGTTGCGGTGAGCGGGTGCTGCTCATCCTTGTGGTGTGTGGGCTTCTCATTGCGGTGGCTTCTCTTGTTGCGGAGCACGGTCTGTAGGCACGTGGGCTTCAGTAGTTGTGGCGCACGGGCTTCGCTGCTCCGCGGCATGTGGGATCTTCCTGATTGAACCTGTGTCCACTGCACTGGCAGGTGGGTTCTTAACCACTGTGCCACCAGGGAAGTCCCTGGAAAACTGGAGTTTTAGATTATCCTCCACAGTGGCTCTTGGGCAAATATTTGAGAATGTATTCCAAACGTGACCTAATTTTGTGTGCTGACAACAGACATGACAGACAGGAAGAAGCAGTTGAGCAGAAGTGGGAAACTCAGCTGTTTTCTCCATCTTCTGGACACCATGAGTATGTTCCTCCCCATTCAGCAAAGGGGGGGGGGGAAAGAATAAGAGCCACACTGCAGTTTATTTTTTTAAAACAAAATTCAGTAAAACTGACTTGACTGCAGATGTGACTGTTGTCACCTGTGATCCGAAAAGTGATAGAAGCTCTTAATGGGCTCCTGTGTTTCACAGCAGAAATGGTTGCCTTTTATGCTCCTACTTTCTGAAGTTCATGAGTCCCAACATATCTTGGACAAATTGTTCAATTTCTGAGTTGTAATAAATACTGCCCACAAAGGATAACAGTTGAGACATTAATTCGGAGTTTTATTTAAAACTGAGATCTTACTTCCAACCACCTCGCGCCCTGTTTGAATTTTGTTTTTAATTGCCAGTTTCCCTTGGGTCACTAAACCACTCCTTCTGTAGACCTGGTGTTAAGCTATCATGCTATCGATAAGGCAGGCAGGTGAGAGCCTGGGTGGATTTCAGGAATGCTGAAACCTCCTAAAGAATTTGCATGCTTAACTGTGTGCCACAGCTCTCACCAAATCCTCAAAGACATCTGTGTCCCCACAGAAAAATCTGGGGCCCTCTGTGGGGAGGAATGAGGGGTAAATGAGAGGTTTTTAGGGATGTAGGTTGCAGCTATATAACAACTCACACTCCCCCCATTTTCAGATCTGATCAGTGATATTACTCAAACCTTCAGCACATCCTTGCATCTTGAGACCATCTTGCACTTTAGCCCATGAGCACACTTGAATGGGACACCTGTGCTTAGGGGGGGACTGAGCTGAGCGTCGAACAGCCTGGGTCTCACGTTGTCCGAGCACCGTCATCGTTGTTCGTTTTCACCCTCGTTAACGCAGGACAAGTAATACGGCCCCGGTAACCGTCAGGCACTCAGCAAATGCCAGTGACATGCTTGTAGGGGTACGGCTCTGGGAAGTCGACGTGGAGACTTGATACTGCTCCCAAGGAACTCAGATTCCCCCAAGTGGGGGGAACCAAGACTGTTGAGACTTGCCCCGGAGTGTTTGGTGGGCTGGAGGAGTGGCTGGGAGTGGGGGGGTGTGGGGCAGAGGAGAAGCTTGTTCACTTGCTTGTTAACATTTGAGGGTGTTTGACAAAGGAAGTCTAATGTCCTGCCCGGTCAGCCGGTGATTGCCCCCCACCCCCACCCCCGTTGTGCACAGGAAGTCAGACACTAATGATGGTAGCAAGGGGACAAAGGCGCCCAGCCCGGGAAGGGCCTAATTGCTGTGTCCGGCTCCCAGGCGGCCGGCTTCAAGCTGGTGGGGTTGGGCAGGATGCGCTAAGTGTTAACACCTGGAGCCACGCTGCTGACTTCCTGGTGCCTTTATTTTTTCACCCTGTGTGGCTGGGCGCACACACACACACTGCAGCTGCGTCTCAGGGACATTTTGGGATGTGTTACCTAACAGAAGTGTTGGATCGGGAGGTCACAGGGCTGAGGACCAGAAGGCCTGAGTCCCCTCAATCTGCCCGTGGGGCTTGGTGACTGTTGCTTTACCTCTGGGTGAGCTGATTCCCCTCCTTTCCCCCAGGAAATCTGAGAAAGGCCAGACCTTGCAAAGAGGCAGTTACGTATCAGAAGGGTCAGTGGAGTTTTGGCTTGGAACATTCTAGTCAGAACTGATGGACGAATGCTCCTAGGGAAAAGAGGGATGAGGGTCTTTACCACTGTTTTGAGCCAGTTGAGGTCCTAGGGAGGTAGGACTATGGCAGGATCAGGAGTGATGGGAGGCACCTGCCAGCACTCAAGGGGGGTTGTGTTCTGTGTGTGTATATCTGAACCCACACCTGGAGGGGCCGGTTGGAGGGGTTGCATCCCAGGGAAGGGGGGAAGCCAAGATGCATCCCCTCATTTCTATGTGGCGTCTCTGGAATCTTTGTGTTTAAACGTGGCTTTGGACCTGGGGCCTGGAAAGCACTCAGTGGCCTCTGGGAGCTCTGGGAATGTCCCGAAATTGTATAAGAAATGTTTCTGTGGGAAATTGGGTGAGGAATGTTTCTCACAGGATTCTTCTAGGGGTTCTAGAAACCCTTTCCCCTTAAAAGCAAAGGGGTCATCAACAATTAAAAGTGAAGGCATCCTGCCTTGGCAGGAACACTGCTGGGATGGCATTAATGGCTCATTTCCGGCAATGGGCAAAGCAGCCTGGGAGCCTGAGCCTGATCCCTCCTGGAGGCAAGCGATGGGGGGTGGCCCTGAGCACAGGTTGACTGACTTGGATTTTTGCAGCCAGAGACAGGAGAGTTTAAGTAACTTATGAAAAGGGGTCTAATGTTGACTTGCTGCTTCCCTCTGTTATTTTAAGGAGGTTTTTCTGTCCAAGACCACCGTGTGGACAGAAATAATAGGCTGACAGAAGGGGTCGCCTTGCTTTATAGTGCAGCCTGTGATGTTTCAATTAGCATTAAAACCTGAAAGGGCAGCCTTCCATAATTTCCAGAGATGTGAAATCCACCTTGAAGGAAGCACATGTGTGGGGCATGCTGGGGATCTGCCTAGCTGGTGGAGGCTAGGTCTCCATGGCAACATCACAATCCCCCATTTCTGCAGGCATTTGTGCTGTAAAAGCAGAATTCCAGATGTGATACAGTATTTGGAGACTCCATCCCGGGGCCTCGGAAGCAGTATTTGAAGTCAGCACAATTCAGTGCACACTGTCTGTGTGGTCCTAGGGCTTTTTATTAGTAGTTTTGTTTTGATCTAAACATTTCCTCTGAGTTTAGGCATAACAATCATGTTTATAGCTCTAAGTTTTCCTCTACTGTCTAATCACTATTTTGCCCTCACAGGAAGATACTTTCTCGGGCTTCTGGAGCAAAGTCTTCGTAACTACCTTTCACTGCTACGTGAGAGGGAGCCGGTAGCTGATTTGCTGGGTCTGTTCTCGGGTGGTTGGTTGGTTGCTTCCTCTTCATATCCGGTATTTACAGAAGACCAGTTAATCTGTGTCTGTGAGTTGTCTGTGTGTGCTTTTGAAACTGTAGATGGGTTGACTGTTACCTTAAAGATGCCAGTTCTTTAACATGAGGTTCTCATTTGTGTGGATGGGAGTGGTGTGTGCAGCAGAGGGGAAAGGTCTGGCTCTCCGTCCAGAGGCATGTTTTATAGCTTGCTTTTAACATTTTGAGAATTGGAAAAATGGAACAATCCTGTCTGTTTGCGAGTATCAGCCATGAGAGAACACACAGCCCAGATCCTTAACAGACTCATTGGAAAAAGTACTTGGGCTTCTGCTTTGTGAAAACCAAGGTGGCTACAGAGCTTTGTTTTGTTTTTAAACACAGGAAAAAAGTTGGCGTGTGTGTGTGTGTGTGTGTGTGTGTGTGTGTGTTTTGATATCTGGGCTTTAACTGCATATGCATGTTCCAGTGGCAAGGCAATAAGAAAATTATAAAATCTGCAGCAGGGAAGGATGTATTAAAATGTATTAAATTCC
This sequence comes from Lipotes vexillifer, assembly GCF_000442215.2. NCBI lineage: Eukaryota > Metazoa > Chordata > Mammalia > Artiodactyla > Lipotidae > Lipotes > Lipotes vexillifer. The sequence goes on along the minus strand of NW_006778737.1, from coordinate 1,179,245 downwards.
ATTTAGGCCACCGCCATGTAGAAAAGTTGCTATCATATTGCAGTACATAAATGTATCAAATCAACACGTTGTACACTTTAAACTTACACAGTGTTATATGTCAGTGGTATCTCAATTTTAAAAAAAGAAAAGAAAAATTACTATCTGAGAAACAACTCATATAAATGCCCTACCACATCTTTGTCTTTAGTTAATGGATTTCCTTGGGCGGGGGGGTGCTGTGGAGGAGGGTGAAATAGTGAGAAGATGCTTAGATGAAAACTAGAGCATTCAGTTTGATAAGCAGGACACATGGTAACTTGGCATAGGTTGGCTCCATGTTAGAGGTCAGAAACAATTGTCCCTTCAGCTTTCCTTTGGAGAGCGTGAAATTAGGAACATGTGTGTGATGATTAGTAGCATGTCAGAGATGAATCATGATTATGGCTTTGGTCTGGTGCACAGGCGATGCTTTGGAGTAGTGATTTCCTACCTCCTCGAGCAAATCTCTCTAATTAACTTAAGATCTCCAGGTCTTTTTGGGCCGACGTGGTAATTGCTGGTGGGAACCCACTGGCACTCCTCAAGAGCTTGTGTGTTCCCCGCTAGACATCCAAGACCTCACCTCCCCAAAGCGGACAGCTGGCTGGCACCCTACATGTCTGAAGTTGGTTGCTTCTAGATGGAGAGTGAGAGAGAACATTTCCCGGGAATGTGGAGTGAATATCTTGAGTAGATAGATCCGGGCCCAAGCTGGCTTGGTGATTTATTTTCCTTGTGTTTTGGGTTTGCCAGCATTCTCCTCGGCTTGCATCACCTGGGGCTTCTCTGTCTTTGCTTTTTTTTTTTTTTTTAAGCTAAAGGTTTGAACTGAAGTAAGTGGGATCTGCCTTCATTTCTGAAACCATCTGAACCTGCACGAAGTAAATGGACCCCATGTCCTGCCTCTAGCCCTCATGATGTCCACTGGTCATAGGCAAAAACATCAGTCCCCTTGTGCATTTCAAGCCTCACAGAACTGTCTGCTTTTTAGTCTCGTTAACACACTGGAAACTCGAAGACGGAGGCAATGTTATGGAAAAGAGGATGTTTGAGTTGCCCACAGTTTGAAGCAGTTACTTGGTCGGTGTGCCTTTAAAAACAAACCATCCTGTCAGTTCTTTCTGACAAATGCTCTTATTTAAATTCTCACCCAATCTCAATTCACTAAAACTTTACTAGCTTTCTGAAAGTTCCTTAATTGATTTGAAAGCAGTCTTGTGTAGGCCTTACTGTTTGGCTTACCTTCCATGGAAAGGGGGCACTATAATTAGCACAGTCCTTTTCAAAATGCACTTTTCCTAAATGGCAGCTAAGCTGTTTTGGAGCTGGATTGAAAATGTTGCTCTGGCAAGTTGGTATCTTCAAATGGCCCAGAATCCCCCAGGGTCCCTCAGGAAATTGGCCATCTGACGCCCCTCATGGTGATGCTGGCAGCTCTGTGTGGGATTCCCGCTCTGTGGCTGTCTTTGTGTCCAGGCCTTTGCTTTTTTGCCATATGGGTGGAGCATGGTGTGGGTTTTTGCCTTTTGAATTTTATTTCTTTAGAGCACTTAGGGGTTATCCTCCCCTTCCCCATTCCAGAGTAAAAGATGTTTTCTCTCTTCTGTCCCCATTTGCTGCTTCCTTCCTTGCTTAACATAGAGTGTTCACAGCTGAGCTCCAGGCACCTGGGGCTTGCTTCTTAGCTCGCATTGGAACAAATTAAAAGCTGCCGTTAGTGCACCAAATGGGGGTGGTTAATTAACCAAGAATGTGACACCCTGAGGCTACAGCACTGGCATTTTTTAAGTAACAGGCAATAAGCAAGTATTCTTAATTGTCAGCTCATTAAATATCAAATCGGGTGTAGTAGGTAAAAGCTTGGAATTATTTCCTGAAGAAACAGCTTCTGAAGCTGTTGACCAGCTTTGTGAGTTGCCCTCTCTGTGTTCCCTTATGGTGGGACCTGATTGTAAGCCCATAAGTCACCTTGTCACACCAAGCTAGGCCCTCCTGGGTTCTCTGGATATATTACCTGGCTTAATTATGCATGTATTCATTCTGACAGAAAACTGATATATATCGAGGGCTGACTATGTGCTAGGCCCTGGACTGTGGGGAATGCCATGGTCACTTTGCCTTGAGTTTCTCCCCATCTGGTTCAACCTGAGTGCTTTGCAGAGATGGAGTCCCTGGGTTGCCCAGTTCCCACCAAGACCAACAGCAGAACACAGTCCTTAGTCTGGTGGTTGGTGCCTTCTGCCACCTTGTCCTGACCTGCACGGCTGCCTCTTCTCCCACGGTACCCCCAAAGTCTGGATGCTGGAGACAGATCATACCTGGAGATGCCACTTCATGTGAGCGTCACCCTGCCTATCTCATGTGTCCCCTTGTAGCACAACTCTCGCCATGTTTATTAGGGCAGGAATCATAACATAACCATTACTGCCTATGAAATAACCGTTTCAATATGTGCCAGGAAATGTGCAGAGCACTTGATATATGTCAATCATCTCACATGGTCCCCACACCAATCCTTCCCAGGAAGCTTGATTCAAACACTTTATAGCTCTGGTGAATGAGGCTCAGAAAGGTTGAGAAGCTTGCCTAAGGTCACACAGCTGGAAAGTGGACGATTTGAACACACCTTTGGCAACTCCAAAGCCCATTCTGTTAACCGCTGTTTTACTCCAGATAAGCCCCAGAGTAGCCCACAGAAACCTCTGTCTAGGACGGCAAAATCTCAAGCAGCAGCTGTCATGGTTCAGTGTTCCGTGTATGCCTGAAGCGGGGAGTGGGGTGGAAGAGTGCAGTGACAAGTGATCAGGCTGCCCTCGGTCTGGGAGGGGAGAACGACCGTACAAACCACACACGTGTGCACGTGTGTGCGTGTGTGTGTGTGAGAGAGAGAGAGAGACGTTCATCCATGTGGCAACTGAAATTATGTAAGTAATTTGCTTTCAATTGCTGCTGTAATAAAAAATTACCACCAACTTAGTGGCTTAAAACACCACAAATTTATTATCTTACAGTTCTTGACATCAGAATTCCAACGTGAATCTTATGGGGTTAAAATCAAGGTGTTGGCAGGTCTGGCTCCATCTGGAGGCTCTGGGGGAGAATCCATTCCTTGCCCTTTCCCGCATCTAGAGGCCGGCCGCGTTGCTCCTCCATCTTCAAAACCCGTAGCATAGCATCTTTAAATCATTGTCTCTGTCGCTCTGCCTTCTGTTTCCATTGTCACATCTCCTTCTCTGACTCTGACCTTCCTTTCTCTCCTTCTTCTAAGGACCCTTGTGATTATATTAGGCCCACCTGGATAATTCAGAATACTCTCCCCATCTCAAGATCCTGAAACTTAATCTCATAGCCCCTTTGTTATGTAAAGTAACATATTCATGGGTTCTGGGGATTATGTGGACATGTTGCGGGGGGGGGGGGGGGGCGGCTCGAACAGGCGTGGGCGGCGAGCCCGTGGGCGGGGTTCGGGGAGCGCGCCCGGGTTGGGAGAGCAGGGGTGTGACCCGCCTGAATCCTCCTTAAGGTGAAAGCAAACGGCGTGGCTCTGGGACGGAGGGTTGGGCCTGGGTGGGGCGGCCCGGGAACTGATTTGTGGGCGGGGGGGGGGGGGGGGGGGGCGGGTGGTTGTTATTCTGTCTAACACCAAGTGTAAAGAAAACCAGTGTTCCGTGAGCCAGCCTGGACATACTGGCTCACATACTGGACATACATTTCTCAGGTGGTTTCTGAGGGCTCTGGAGCAGCTGAAGCATTATTTAGGTGTGAACTGAGGACAGCCTCGTGGAGCATCTGTCTGAGGCATGTGCTGAGAAGCTGTGCACTTGACGACTTCCAAGAGTGAAAAGTCCTTACAGTACACACAGAAGCTGGTGCCTGCAATGGTGCCTCTTGCTTCCAAGCTCCAGGATCAGCCTTGGATGGTCACAGAGTCTTGTGGTCTCTGATTTTCTGTGGAATTAGTATTACCATTTTGCATCTACATTCACAGGAGTGTCATATGCCAGTCAAATCGTGGGGGTGGGTCCCTGTGCTCCCAGCAAGTGAGTGTGCAGGCAGACTAATGTGTCAGGAACAGAGTGTGAGAGAGGCTAGGCTAAGGTGAGAAGCCCTCGGAGGAGCAGGCCCCGGGTGATGGGAAGGGCATTCTGGGAATATGAAGGTCTCCGGAACATGTGCTGAGCAGTCATGCAGGCCCAGGCGGGGGTGGAAGGTAGGAAGGAGAGTGATTGAGAAGGTAGGCAGGGGCCACGTCAGGAATGGTCTAGGAGGTACAGGGAGCCAGCGGTGGGCTTAGAGCGGATGAATGAGGGCAGATTTGCGCATCACCTTGGTGACCAGAGCTCCCTGAGGTCAGGACCCGGGTCTGGTTCATGGCGGAGTGCTCTTTGGGGCTTGGATGAAGGTGGAATGCTCAGTCGGTAGTGAATGGTTGCCATAGGCAAGCCTCACTGTCCTTTGAGGCCAGCTCACTGGGCCCGCTTCTGAGCAGCTCCACATACATCACAGAGACCTTATTTGGAGTGATTTAGGTTCTTGTATACAGGATATAGCACATCTCACTGTCTTGGGCTCCTTTCCACAATGCATTCATGGCAAGTGCCCAATGAATATCTGTTAAAAACATGTTGCAGTAGAAATACAGGGTGAACAAGAGCAAAATGAAAAGCTGACAAAGTCCTACAAGCGAGGTGATTGGTCACCAGAGTCCTACGCGCCTTGGAGCATGCTATTAAATGGAGTGCATTTCCTTTTTGAAAAGTGCTGCCTCTGCATGGCTTCACGTGGTCTTCCTCAAACTCCCTTCTCAGAGGAAAGTCATGCAAATTGTCTTTGAATAAAAACAGTTGAGGAGATTCACAGCCAGTGGAGTGAAGCGGTTTGCCCTTGGTCCCAGCTAGAGGATGAAGGATTAAGGTACTTACCTTGGCCCCTGGATTACATTTTTGTTTCCCTCCCCTGAGCCTCCCCTTTCCTCTCCATTCTAGCCCAGTTATCCTTCCCTCTCTTCAGCTTCTAGTACTTGGTGTTCTTACCCTGGGTTCATCCTTACTGAGGCGCTGCATGTGGCATTTCATACACTGTATGCTTATTTATGGCTGGCCCTTTCACCCTAGCTGCAGAGACCTTGTATGCCATCTACACTGAGAGTTCTTGGACGCTCAGGGTGTGATTTGAGATTTGTATGTATGCCCTGCGTGTGATCCACATACCCAGTTACTGTTCTTTGAAAGAATGAGCCACTTTGCTCCTGAGGGCAGGGATAGTGGCTGTTGTGTTCACCACTGTACCTAGGATAATGTCTGGCTCATAATAGATGGTGAGTGAATTTATATCCTGGGGGTTTGTATGGGAGGAGAAGGGTGTGGCTTGGGGCACAGCCCTTGGGCATTACTGAGGGATTGTGCGGGTTTTGCATCGTCTCTTTCCTGGTCCCCAGCTGGTCGTGTTGCTCTGGTCATGGCTATCTGTAAGTTGGGCATCCTCCAGTCACACAGACTGTGGCCCCGTCCCTAAGCAGTTGTGGGAGGCATTTAGGGTTTTAATAAGGTAATAACACTTTCCAAAGTGTTTCCGTTCAGGTGAGGAATTCTGGAACCTTGTGTATGTGTGGAAGGGAGGATGGAAGGAGGAAAGCTGGAGAAGGAAGGTGAATCAGGAAGAAGGGGAACGGAACCCCAGTAGACCGTGGGGCTAGTGCCGCATGTTGATTTAGATTTTCTGTTACTGCTTATTCCTCACTTTAATTAGAATGATGTGTGTCCATCCTTTTCTGCACAGCTGTGCTTTCCCAAGGTCCATGTTTATCTGAGCCCAGGGATACAGTTTCAGCGGGTATGCCTGGCTTTAGGATAAGCAACGTGAACATGCTGCTAGCATATGGATGTGCTGGGGTTGTGACCTGAGACCCTGGGCTCCATCAGAAGTGTTCTGCACATTGTGTCTTAGTGTAACAATTGCCCATTAAATACCAGACTGCCAGCATGTGGTTTTCCCTAACATCCCCCTTGTTGGGTGGAAACTTTAGCTGTGTGGTTAGAATATTTTCCCATCATTTAGCATTTAAGAATTAACATTCTGGGGGAGAATTCTGCAATTAATGCTGAATGGCACATTTGCAGATTATCACAGAAACAGTTAAACCCGTGTCAGGAGATCTTTAGCTGCTCTTTCCCATGATGGATAAGTGGTGGGTCAGGACAAGGTGCGGCCAACAGGAGGATTCCGGGGCTCCCTCTGTGGATGCTGTAATTAAAATGGGAGGTCTGGCAGAGTTGTTATCCCTGCTATTAAGAGTACAGGTGGCTAAAAGCCACACCGCTACGAGTTAGAGTTAGACCTCTCAAAGTCTTCTATGATCCACCTTCTATGCTCTAAGCACAGGTATGGAGGCAGTGAAGAATTTTCTCATTGAAAGTAACAGCTTATTCCCACACTCATTCCCGGTCTTGGAATGAAAAACCTGTTTCCTTAGGCTTGAGGAATTGCCTATCTGTTATGGCTTAATAGGGCTTTTGGACGAGAGTGTCTGGTAGGCAAATTTTATAACCAATCAGTGCTCAAAGTGGATCCAACTGGAAGGGTTCCAGCTGGCAGCTCACGGTCACTCTCTCCCAGTTTTACTGTTAATGAATTATTATTTAACCCCCAAATGCAGAGCAGCCTCTGCTGCTGTTGTTTCAGGGGACATGAGTACTCCTGATCCCTGTGGCCTGGCAGTTAAGAATCTCCTAGGCTAGAGGGAGCTGGGTGGGGGGACGGAGGGGGACACGGAGAGCATGGATGTTGCTTGGTGACTGGCGTGACCCTGGGTCTCTGCGATCATGTGTGCGTTTTGACTCCGTGGGGAATTTGTGATGGAAAAGCAAATTGGCTTCAGTCCTTCTCATGTTCTCCTGTTTTCCCACAGGGAGTGGGGCCGGCCAGCAGAAACAGCGGGCTGCATAACATCACCTTCAGATATGACAGTAAGTGAACGGCTTGACCGCCGAAGAATGGAGCCCTTTCAGTGATCTAAAGCTTCCACAGTCGTGCTTAATCAGGGACACTGCAGGTCCTGGAGTTGAGGGCTTTTCTGAACCTGCTCAGGTTTGTCAACAGAGCTAAAGCACCTCAATCTCAGTTAAGCAACCCCAAGTATTTCGGAGCTTGAATGGGTCAGTTGTCCTCTGGAGTGTTGAGAGAAGCTGTGTGTGATCTCCCCTGATTTCCTCAGGACATAGCCATATCCTTAAGAAAAACACAGATGCCTGTAGGGCCCAGCAGGGGAACAGTGAGCGCAGGTACCAGGTGCAGGAGTGGTAGGGACTGTGGCAAACTGGGTCGCCTGCGTCTGGTCTTAGAGGAGCACTGGCTCCTCCATTCCAGATTGGTGTGGTCTTGAGGGATGTCCCCTGAGCACAGCCGCATGGGATTTCCAAGAAGAGTGGGAAATTTGCTTTTTTTTTCAGTATGGACATTTAACATTTTTAAAAAATACCAGCATTTATTTAAAATCTTTCACGAACACCGAGTGGGCCGAGTGAATCGGTCTCAGATTGGCACAGGGGTCTCCAACTAGCCATCTTTGATTTAGGCCTGGGTTCTCACCTTGTTCCTCACCTATCAGCTGTGAACTATGGCAGGTGACTCCACTTCGGCAAGCCTCAGTTTTCTCATCATGTGAAATAAAGATTAATTTCTTCCTCAGCGTCATTTTGACACTTAAATGAGGTAGTGTTTATAACTGCTCATCTCAGGATCTAGCCTTCCGTGTGCATTCAGTAATTGATATCTATTAATATTAGAAGTCATTCCAACTGGGATTAGAATCCAAGTACCTTTCTGGCCCTTTCTCTCAAGGAAGTGTGACTTTTTCTGGCTGAATTGTTTTCTAAGGGCAGGTGGGCGTGCTTTTTCTGATTAAGCATGTAGAGCCCCCCCCCTTAGCATCTGCTTTTGTGCCCTAGGAGGTAATTATATAGAATTATGAGCATTTTAGCCTTATGAGCCATAAATTATAAGTAAAAATGTTGACAAGAAGGAGCTTGATTCATATTTAGTGACTTGACATTTGATTCATCTCTTGGAGAGTTATGAGTAAGGGCTGTAGGTCACATTGCGGCCTCTGGAATAATCACTGCTAAAGCAGGGTTTTTGAGGTCATGTATGCAATCTAACAATTTTAAGAGGCAAATATGGATGTCAAGTTCATGCCCACAGTTGCTGACGTGGGTACTTTAACTGATGAGAGCTTACATGGGAAACTCAGACATTTCACGTTCATGATGTGTACATGTTCTGGGTAAATGCTATGATGCTAATGAAGGACTTGCAAGTCCATGAGACTTAATTCAGCTAAGTAAAGACATGTGTAAGGGATCTTTCTTTAGGTTAGAAAGTTAATTTCTAATATATGTTCTTGGTCCTGGTAGATCTTGTATTACATTCAAGAGTTCAGAATTTTCCGGTCAGCTGCAAACAAGTATTTGCATCTCTAATTTAATATGGGGTTTTGTGAAAGAGGATCCTTACCTATAAAACTTAAAAGTACCTTATTGTTTTCTTCATGGGACTAGATATTTGGCCCACGTGCCAATGCCTGTCTCTTGGTCATTATTTTCTTTCTAAGTCTTCAGCATTTAGTTAGAATTTAATTCACAACTCGACTCCTGAGACATCTGAAGCTAGGTTGCATTTTGGCCAAATGTCATTTGGGCATAATTTTTTTGTAATCGGAATCCAAAACGTTAGAGTTGCTAATAATTGGATCCAGGCTGTGCAAAAAACTTAGTCATTGTTTTCCATTGAAAAAGATAATTTCTTTCTCCCACAAGGAAGTTCCTGTTATTGCTCTGTTGACTGGTTACTAGTTTGTTTGAAATAGCTAAGAACCAATCACCAAGTTTTCAACAAAAGTATTAAACTACAAATATCTTACTTTTCTATTCCTTTGCTATTTAACATTACAAAGAAAGAAAATGTCTTGCCTTTACGTCAAAATCAGCTTTTACAGATCTCCTTGCCTCCTTTCACGTTGCATTTCTTGTTTCTTCGTCATGCTCTGAGTGGGGTGATGCCTGAGTAGGTTGTAATACATTGTCTTAATTTGTAGACTTTATATTTGTATAATTGTATTTACAGAAACCCAGAGAGTGCTGATTTTGGCATTAGGAATGAACAAAGGGAAAAAAAAATCATGATTTACTCTTGTTCGTGCATCTTTTCCTAAAGCTGTTTGAGTCAAAGGTTTCTTTCATTATAGACCTCAATAAATGAAAATGTTTGTACTTTACTCGTATGGGGGGATCTTGTCTTTTTTTTATACTGGGAAGCTGGTCTCAGCTAGGATTTTTGCAGGCTGAATAGTTCTGATTCAGAACTTATTTTTTAGTCATATGCTTTGTGCTGGGGATAGAATAGCAAGAACCCTGTGTGAGCTATCCGAGTTGGCTTTCTGGGCTGGTCACTGGTGGCATTGCAAGCCACCCAGCCGATCACTCTAGCTGCAGTTTCCTTGTTTGTTCAATGTGGGTATTAAAACAGATGTTTCAACATTTTTTTCCTATTCTGAAGTTCTCTTCTGTACCCAGTGAACACATGTTGAACGCTTTGAGGGTGAATTGTCATCAGAAGCAGAATTTGGCTTTATTAATTATTAACATCTTTTCAAAAGAAGAAATACTGAAATGTCGAGGTGGCTGTTTTTGGAGAAGGTGGAGTTTAGAGAAGGGAGTATGCCTTCTGTAGGAGTTAGGCAAAAAAGCGGGACACAAAGCAGAGTGAAGGTGGAGTTTCAGAGAGGAGGCGGGTGCATTTTAGTGCATGTGTGTTGTCCTCTAATAAGAAATTTAAAAAGAAGGGATATTGTGTGCATGTCAAAAGGCTTGCAAGCATATCCGTTAGATGTTAGCAGTTACTTCTGTGTGGTGGGAGGTTATGGATGACTTTTCCATCTTTTTAATATTCTGTTGTGATTTTCAAATATCTAGTGAATATTTTTAGTCATAAAAATGGGAAATGTGTGGTGTAGTTTACGGGGAGCAGGGGGACAGGCATGCAGCAGACTCACTAGGCTTCTTAGAAAATGCCTCTGAATGCTTCACCCCCAAAACACCCTGACTTCAGAGGCGTAATGAGTAGTTTTGGAATCTGATGGAAGGCCTTTTGCATCATATACTAAAGAAAGTTTTCAAGTTTAATTACTGAAAAGAAATCAAGATAAAGCAGCGTAAGAATTACAAGTTAGTGTCTGTGATTCTCCATGCACAAGTGGCTGGAACAGCCTGCAGCCATCCTGGGAGGTCCCCCCACTGGGTCTGGCTGGAAGCTTCTGGCAGCTTTTTAGGATCCTTTTTAGACTTTGAAAGTGTACTTAGCAATACCAGGTGGCACAGCTGCTGCATTGGCAGGTGGCAGTGAGTCATGTCCTCAGACAAAATCAAAGAATCAGTGGTTTTCTGTCTTTCGAGCAACGTGGGACTGTTTGGATTTGGGGGGTGTTGTGGGTGTCTCTGATGAGGTGGTGTTTGGGAACAAAGGTTTTACCTTTGACAGGCTAGTTAACATTGAAGGTGCTTTGCTTATCACGAAATCAGTTAGTCCCTTTGGCAGGTCCTAATTGGATTCTTTAACAGTCTGGCTGTGAATCACTACCCTACGAATTCACATCCTCCTATGAGTTCCTTTTTCCCAGTCACCTCGCCCTCGAGGTTTCTTCTGAAAATGAACAAACCCCATATTACATAGCCATTGTTTTGCTTCAGATCACTCTTTAATGCTAAAAACTGATTGAACTGATGTAAATTATTATTGATTTAGGTAAAATGTCATAGTAGTAAAAAGTGAATGCCTGATACACACACAAACTCCAGACTTTACATAATCCTCCTACCACTGTCCCAGAATTTAACTCAGGGGAGGGGGTGGTGTTATAAATAAACCCCACTGCAGCATCTTACAGTTTTCCAAACAGCCAACCTTTGATGTCATCTGTGGGCTTTGAGGCACACGTCTTTTTTTAAAATAATTTCAGGCATATATATAGTTTAAATTAATTAATTAATTAATCTTTGGCTGTGTTGAGTCTTCATTGCTGCGCGCGGGCTTTCTCTAGTTGCGGCGAACGGGGGCTGCTCTTTGTCGTGGTGCGCGGGCTTCTCATTGCGGTGGCTTCTCTTGTTGCGGAGCAAGGGCTTTAGGCACACGGGCTTCAGTAGTTGTGGCACGTGGACTCAGTAGTTGTGTCGCACGGGCTTAGGTGCTCCGTGTCCTGTGGGGTTTTCCTGGACCAGAGATCGAACCCGTGTCCCCCGCATTGGCAGGCAGATTCTTAACCACTGCACCACCAGGGAAGTCCCTAGGCACATGTCTTTAGACAGAATAGATTTGGCTAACTCTGAACATGCCCTGCATAATTTGAGAAGATGAACATGGAGAGAATAAATAAATGCTTAAATATAACTGTTCTCCTACCATATGACCCAGCAATCCCACTACTGGGCATATACCCTGAGAAAACCATAATTCAAAAAGAATCATGTACCAAAATGTTCATTGCAGCTCTATTTACGATAGCCCGGAGATGGAGACAACCTAAGTGCCCATCATCGGATGAATGGATAAAGAAGATGTGGCACATATGTACAATGGAATATTACTCAGCCATAAAAAGAAACGAAATTGAGCTATTTGTAATGAGGTGGATAGACCTAGAGTCTGTCATACAGAGTGAAGTTAAGTCAGAAAGAGAAAGACAAAGACCGTATGCTAACACATATATATGGAATTTAAGAAAAAAAAAATGTCATGAAGAACCTAGGGGTAAGACAGGAATAAAGACACCTACTGGAGAATGGACTTGAGGATATGGGGAGGGGGAAGGGTGAGCTGTGACAAAGCGAGAGAGAGGCATGGACATATATACACTACCAAACTTAAGGTAGATAGCTAGTGGGAAGCAGCCCCACAGCACAGGGATATCAGCTCGGTGCTTTGTGACCGCCTGGAGGGGTGGAATAGGGAGGGTGGGAGGGAGGGAGACGCAAGAGGGAAGAGATATGGGGACATATGTATATGTATAACCGATTCACTTTGTTATAAAGCAGAAACTAACACACCATTGTAAAGCAATTATACCCCAATAAAGATGTTAAAATATATATATATATAACTGTTCTCATTCTCCCAACTCTCTAGACTGCACCACTTACTTGAATCCAGTGGGGAAGCACGTGATCGCCGATGCCCAGAACATCACCATCAGTCAGTATGCTTGCCACGATCAAGTGGCAGTCACCATTCTTTGGTCCCCAGGAGCCCTCGGTAAGTGGTCAAAATGGAGTCCACCATGGTGACTGGTGCCCAGTGCAGGGGTCCCAAGCGTGGTGGCCTCTGGGGCCAGGTGGGTCTTGACATGAGCATAGCTTAGGTGTGCCTCGGCACAGACACACTTGCTACTTGGTTGTATACGCTTGCTGCACATGTGTGCAGCTTCCTGTTGTGCCCATGACTTGTCTTTTGTTCCCTTGGCTGTTACTGAGAGAGATGTGGGTTTGTAAAATAATAGTGTGAGAGTGATAAATGGCACTGAGGCCTTGGCCTATGTGTCTCAGCAGGAGTTGGGGGGACAGGTGACCTATCCAAGGATATAATGGCTTCAGCATCCAGCATCAGTGATCTCTGTGGCCACAAGGAGATGTGTGGGCCCAGCGTTGGCACATTGTGTGTGTTTTCAGGAAAACCCCAGTTTTCATGAGAAACCATGAAATCAACAATATTTAAATGTTGGCAAGGAATTGAATTTTTATTTAAATTGTGTGGGCTGAAAAAAAGCAAACTAAAACAAACCAACAGAAAAGAGCAAACCCACATTATCTGGCCAGATCCAGGTTAGGGCTCCATCTGCTTGTCCTCTTTAATGAATTGACGACACACAGGAGAGGATGCAGTGGTTGAGTATGGAACCTGGGGAGGGCCCATTTGTTCAAATGGGCCTGGGTTTGAACCCAGAATCTGCCTTTGAAAAGAAGCATTTAAATCTGGCTGAGCCCCAGCTTCCCCATCTGTAAAGTGTACATGACTGCCTCTTGGTTTGTTGTAAGACTTAGAGACAAAGAGTGGATATATGTATAACTGATTCACTTTGCTCTACAGCAGAAACTAACACAACATTGTAAATCAACTATACTCCAATAAAAGTTAAAAAATAAAAACCAAAAACAAATATTGAGGGTGGAAATGTAAAATGGCACAACCACTTTGGAAAACGTTTTTGTATTTTCCTAAACAGTTAAACATGCATTACCACATGATCCAGCCATTTGACTACTATTTATCCAGGAGAAAGGAAAGCATATGTCCATACAAAGACTTGTACACAAACGTTCATAGCAGCTTTGTTTTTAATTGTCCAAAACTGGAAACAATGTGAATGTGCATCAGCACATGAACCGGTACACAAACTGGAACATTCATACAGTGGAACACTACCCAGTAATGAAAAGGAATGGAATAGTGGTATACCTAACAACATGGATGAATTTCAAAGTAATTTTTCTGAGTGAAATCAGCAAGACAAAAAAGTGCATGCTGAGTGATGACACATTCAATAAAATACAAACAAAGCTTTAGTGGCAAAAAGCAGGTTGGTGATTGCCTGGGAACAGGGGTGGGAGGGACTCTGTAGAGGCATGAGGAAGACTTGGGAGGTGATAGATAAGTTCATTATCTTGATTGTGATGACAGTTTCATGGGTGTACATATATGTCAAAGTGTATGAAATTGTTCTCTGTAATATGAAATTAATTGTATGCCAACTGTGCCTCAATAAACCTGTTAAGAAAAAAAAAAAAAAAAAAAAAGAAAGAAAAAAGAAAAATAATTAGAGACACACATGGTACGTTTCTAAAGAGAGCTCTTAAAAAACAGTGGCTGTGTTTATCATCATCAGAACCTGGTCCTCAGGTCTGCTCCTTGGACATTGCCACCGAATCTTAGAATTAAAAAAAAAAAAAAATCTGGGGCTTCCCTGGTGGCTCAGTGGTTAGGCGTCTGCCTGCCGATGCAGGGGACATGGGTCTGTGCCCCGGTCCAGGAGGATCCCGCATGCTGCGGAGCGGCTGGGCCCGTGAGCCATGGCCGCTGAGCCTGCGCATCCGAAGCCTGTGCTCCACAAGCGGAGAGGCCACAGCAGTGAGAGGCCCGCGTATCGCAAAAAAACAAAACAAAACAAAAAATCTGACCAAGGGAAAAGTAAAATAAATTCTGAATTTCTTAATCTGAATGAGATAAATCTCAGAGGAACCAGATTCAGTACAGAGACAGGGAGGATGGATCAGACCTGTGGGCCTGACTTACTAATCCATGTAAATACTGCTGGGTCTGAACCCAATGGGTTTTCCAAAAAGAACATTACCTTAACATTTAAAAAGAAAAATATCCTCTGTGGATAAGAGAGAAGTAGTCATTTCAACATAAAGCTAAACGGTTAAGGGGTTGCCCTGACACATTGCAGGCTCCCTCTTTAGAATGAAAGTAAGAGATGTGAGGAAAACGGAGATGTGGAACAGTGAAGGCAGAAAGATGTGCTTTTTCTGCATGATGGTTTGTGGGTGGGAATGGCTGGACAGGTTCTATCGGTTTCTATGAGGTTCTAACAAGGAGACTCCTTGGGAGACAAAAAGGCATACGAGTTAAGAGCACTCTGGGTTTGATCCCATCTCTGCCATTTAATCCCTCTGTGACCCTGGGCAAGTCATTTAGTGTCTGTATACCTCGGTTTCCTCATCTATAAAGTGGGGACAATAATACCTTCCTCCTGTGGTTGTGAGGATTTTATGAGTTAAATGATGAGGAGTAGGTAAGTTCCTTTATGGGAAACTGCCGTATAAAATTGCTAAACATTATATAACTACAAGATGTTAACAGTATTGCGATACAGGTGTTACTATGATAAAAGATTTACATATACTGCCTCTACTTCCACTCCCATGCTTGGTATAGTGGTTTTCTAGGCAGGTCTTTTAAAGATAAGAACTAGAATCATCCACTCCCACCCCAGCGGATGAGTTTTTATGTAATTGTGAGATGTACAGTCTTATAATCATATTAATCACCTGGCTTTCGTTAAACAGTTCTGGGGACATTGAATGAATTAAATCTTAGTATAAATAATAAGGATTTGTTCAGAAATCTTTGGGGGGAAGGGGGGATCTCAAAAGACAAGTTCCTGTGAGAGCTACTAAATAGTTGCTGGTCAAAAACCTTAGATCTTGTCAGCATGTGTGAGTCTCGGACTGTGGATCAGCCAGCACTCAGCCCCGCAGGAAGCTTTGTACTTGAAATAATACAACATGGCAGGGTCCGTACTTGCACACTCTGTCCTCTGACCCCCTAAATGGCGAAGCTCTAATTGTAGCTCCTTTGCCTTTCCCACCATAAAATATGTGCTCTTCATTAAATAATTACAGGATTGGAGAACCTATTCGAAAGAGAAAAAGATTTCCCTGGCCTTTGCCATTGATAATTTTCCCACCTGGTTAATTGCATCCTGTGTAATTATTCTTGCCCTGGGAGGGGAAGGGTTGAAAATATCTCCTTGTCTAGTGTTTCGAAAGAATGCGAAATCGATATCTCACCAATTGAGGCCGGCTTCGGGGAGCTCCAGCTGCAGTTGGACCACTCCAGTCTCCATGGGATACGAAGCCCCAGTACCGGCTCTCGTGGCCATCAGAGCTTAATCCTTTTGAAAGCAGCTAGTTGGACGTGCAGCAGGGGAAGCTCAGGTGGCGGGAGGCTGGGCCGGTGCCTTTCAGCGGCGCTGTGGGCGTCTCGGGGCCTCTGAGGGCTGTATGAAGAGCACACACTGGGCAGCTCTTGGGTGTCGGCCTTTCAGGCATGATTAGAGCAAGAACCGCTTTGTAACTTACATAGGCATTCTCCTAAGCTACTTAATCTCAAGCCTAGGAACCCCTTGTGTGCAGACACACACTTTGTTGGGAATTTTCTCCGTTGCTCAGTGAAACATGCAAGCAAATATAGGACTAAAACGGAAAGTATTTGAAAAATGGTTTGGGGGGAGTCCCTGGTCAGCCCTGGGAATGATCATCAGCTGAATACACCTTGTTTACTGACCTAGAAATTATATATTCCACTGGAGACTTTTATGATCAGTTGTGACTTGAGTCTAAATATATGAACCCTAATGTCATAGAGGCAATGGGCGTTTGTGCACTGGCTGGCTGGATGAGAGATTTATTAATTAGTAATGGTGGGACAGAGAAAATCACCTGGCCTGTACCAGAGGAATGCAGGGTATTTATTTTTCCTTTCTGAAAACTCAGATATTCCGGCTAGAGTTAGAATTCCTTTAACTCTGTTGTGTAGGTGGAGAGGATGGTAATCTTGGAGGAAGGAAAGTGTGTTCAGAAGTAATTAGGTCCACTTTTAATAAAAGCAGTCTGCTTTGCTTAGGCATTGAATTCCTAAAAGGATTTCGGGTAATACTGGAGGAGCTGAAGTCAGAAGGAAGACAGTGCCAACAACTGATTCTAAAGGACCCGAAGCAGCTCAACAGTAGCTTCAAACGAGCTGTAAGTCACACGCAGGGAATGTGCTCCTGAAGACACACCATTGTTCTGGGGGCTGAATGGTCCATTGAAAGCCTGTGAAACTGGAGGAGGAGGGGCTGTGGGGTCCACCCCACCTGCCAAGGTGGGCAATCCTGCTCTGCACTCCCAGAAACCCTCCAGCACCTCTTGGTGGTAAACAAACACACCTCTCAGGTTACACGCTGGAGCAGCAGTCCTGGAAGGTGGCTTTGAGCCCTCAGGAATGGATGTAGGCTCCTCCCCACCAATTTTGTGCCACAGCTTCATTGCCAAAGAACAGACAGCGGTGCCCATCTTCCTTTTCAGTTAGGGGTCCAAACCTAAACTTGGTCCAGAAAGGAAACTTTCCGGACTTCCTCCTTCCCCCCCGCCCCCCCCGCAACATGTCCCCCAGCCCTAGAACTGTGTCTGCGTGACCGTCAGGGCAGACCGGAGCTCTCGCATGTAGGTGGAGGGGTGGGTGATTTCTCCGTGACATCACATGTATTTTTGTTCCCTTTTAGGGAGTGGAATCTCAACCTTTCCTGAATATGAAATTTGAAACAGATTACTTTGTAAAGATTGTCCCTTTTCCTTCCATTAAAAATGAAAGCAATTATCACCCTTTCTTCTTCAGAACCCGCAGTGAGTATGGTCTTCCCTGCCTGTTTCCCGTGGGGAGACATTTCTCCTGCTTTTAATGACTTTTTGACAGAGATGTGTTCAAGAGCACATGAAATACTAGTATGAAACTAGCATGGGGAAGAGAAAAAGCATCCAGAAAAGCAATTTTTAGAATTAAGATTTGGCCCAGGCAGTGTGCATCTAACCAGAGACACCCATTCCTTGCTTGTTCTGGAGTAGACATGGTGGTTGATTTTTTTGAAGGTGCTGTAAGACAGCCATTTATTAAAATACTTTGATTAAAAAAAAAAAAAAACCAGAATACAAAATATAAGTTGATTTCAAGGTAAAGGGTAGAGCATGAAATGATTCTATCGTGTACCTGTCATCAGGAGGGTGGCCTCTGTGAGTGATTGCCTGTCATTTTCAGGATTAGATTAAGAAAATTAAGCAGTATCCCTGAGGTTACCTCCTTCTAGAAAGTTTATTTATTTAACATCTATGTTAAATAAATGCTTTCCAAATATTAATGCTCTGTTCTAAATATTTTCCAAATATTAATGCAGTTTACCTCCATAACAACCCTCCAAAGAATTTAATCTTACCATCCCCACTTATTAGATGTGGAATCACACATTAGAGAGGTTAAAGGGCCTGTTGGGATCTGGGATTTGAACCCCAAGGAGCCTGACTCTGGAGTACACACTCTCAAGACAACCATGCTGGATTCCCTTCTCTGTCTGGCTCTCCCTTTCCATCTGTTCTGCACACAGTGTGGTGTGCCTTTCATCAGCCTGAATGGCTGATGAATTTGGTGCCCAGGCATTCTGGACCCCAGTGTTTCCCTCTTGCCTTCTTGGTCTGTCTTTCCAGGCCTTGGATGGTTGTCCAGTCTGACACCCCCTCCTATGTGGCCTGCTTGCCGTCCTCCTCCCTCCGTGATGTTTTTGTTCTCAACGCCAGCCTACATCCGTGCTTCCCTTTGCAGAATTCTTACTCTGGTTGTTTCCTTCTTTTCTTTTCTTTTTTTTTAAACTGTGGTTGTTTTCTATGCAGCAAAGTCATTTCATAACAGTTGATTTCATTTTCTTAATTAAAATAAGATTCCATAGGGCAGAGACCATGTACGTTTTACAGCATCTTTCGATGCCTTACACATAACAACCAGATAGAGGATTCAAAGAATGTGTTTATGGAAAGCTTGCTTAAATCAAAACTCGCCTACGTTAAGATTTAATTTTCCTCATTGGAATCAATGTCTATTTTGGGGTGAGGCAGGTGGTGCATGTATCACCATTTCAGTGCATTGTGACCTTGATGCTGCCTTTGATTTTCTTGGCATTGTAAGATCATTTTCCAGAGGGTTCTCCCTGGGTTAGCAACATGGCATGTAGTGCCTCTCTTGTGTTTTTATCGCATTTAAATCCTATTTCAAAGCTACTGCCTCTGCTGCCTGGTTTTCAGTACTGTTGCTACTACTTAGTAGATGCCTGGATGTCATTTTTAGATTCCATCAAAAAGATTCCATCAAAAGTTAGAGTGCTAGCTAAGGTTAAAATAACCTCAAGATAAATTATCAGGATCACTCTAAAGTTCTCTTGTGCCTAAACAGTCTACAGTGGGGCAGGGGCTGGCATTATTTCTGTCTGCAGCTAAAACAGAGCCCCCATGGGGCAGGAGCATGAACATAGGTCTCGCTGCCTTTGGCTGTGGCCTTTAAGAAGCTTTTAAAATCTGGCTGACTTTAATATTGTTTCCATTTATGTGGCATAAAGTGAACTGCATTAATACTTTTATATTGTACAATTCAAATTTTCATAAGATACAACTGGGCTATACTGAAAATCATTGTTGAGTTGATGCAGTTGATGCATTTTACATTCTTTCCAGCAATACCCAGTGCCGTATATTTATATTGTTTTGAATTGTTGGATGAGGAAAATGTCAAACTGTCCTAAAACTAAAAATATGCATCTTTCTTAATAGCCTGTGACCTGCTATTGCAGCCAGACAACCTGGCCTGTAAACCCTGTAAGTATAGCTGTCCTTGTCTGTCAAGTCTCCAGTGGTGTCGGGGCAGCCTCGGGATGCTCACTCTGGTCCTTCCTCCTCCCAGTCTGGAAGCCTCGGAACCTCAACATCACCCAGCACGGTTCAGACATGCAGGTGTCCTTTGACCACGCACCCCATGCCTTTGGCTTCCGTTTCTTCTATCTTCATTATAAGCTCAAGCATGAAGGACCCTTCAAGCGAAAGACCTGTAAACAGGTGAGCTGCTAGCTGTGCCTAAAGGAATACTCTGTGTTTTAAAATGACCCCTGTGGCCCTGAAATTTGGATGGTCCAATGTGAACATTAGGCTTTGTGGATTCTGAGCAGTTGGTAGACACTCCAGAATGTTATCACTGGGTGCGTCTCAGGGCCGTCCTGAGTCATCCCTCACTCCCTAGTTATCTCTACCGTAGCTGTCCCAGTGGAGCTGTAGCAGGTAAAGTATTACCAAGGAACTGAAACAATGAAGTAGTTGTGGTCTATTCTGTATTTTAATTTTTAATATTTATTTATTTGGCTGCGCCAGGTCTTAGTTTTAGCACGCAGTATCTAGTTCCCTGACCAGGGATCGAACCCGGGCCCCCTGCACTGGGAGCATGGAGTCTTAGCCGCTGCACCATCAGGGAAGTCCCTGTTCTTCCATGTTTTAAGCATGAATCAGGTGCTCACTGTGTGCCAGCTTTGTGGTCATCGAATCCTTACAGCTCAATGGGACAAAGGCTGCTGTTATCCCCACTCTAGAGCTGGGGAACCTGTGGCCCAGGGAGGCCACCTGGACTGCTGCTGAAGGCTTCACAGTTAGTAAGTGAAAAAAAACACATCTAGGAGCCAAGCCACCAGCATGTCAGTGGCTAGTGATTTTACACAGAGGCCAAGGTGAAGTGGAAATTCAGCAACCAAGTTCTTAAACTAGAGGTGGTCGGGGGTGGGGGGTGGGGAATGCTTCGTGGAAGTTCACAAGACTGCTAGATTACCCCATGAAAGCACCAAGAGAGGTTTTTGGTCATAGTGACAGAAGTAGATGTGCTCCTGTGTGTCGAGTTCTGTTTCCCTGCGGGCTCTCACCTCTGTCACTGACCTTCGGCTCAAGTTAAAATTGTAGCAAATAAAATATGCACAAACCTGGAAGTGTAGTTTCTTTCCCCATCCTTTTATTAAGTAAAAGGTATCCTAATTGGTTTTTTTGTCTTCAAATAAAAAATTGCTGCTCAGGGCACCACCAGCCAAGCATAGAATATGACAGGGGTCCGAGGCTCTCCTGGGCCTTTTATCAAAATGAAGTTCAGATACCCTGGCAGATAAGCACAGTTGCTTTCTGTTCCAACTGACATCTTCTGAAAACATGATTGAAACTGGTGGCAAGTCTCCTTCAGTTCTAGGACAGAAGAGAGGGGTCCCGATGACCTTTATCTAAGAAGAAAGTTTTAAAGTGTTATTTGTTTCTTTGCAGGAGCAAAATACAGAGACAACCAGCTGCCTCCTTCAAAATGTATCTCCTGGGGATTATATAATTGAGGTATGTACAACTCAAGAAAGCCCTATTATTTTTATTCTTTTAAAATTTTATTGAAGTATAGTTGATTTACAATATTGTGTTAATTTTTGTTGTACAGCAAAGTGACTCAGTTGTACATATATATATTCTTTTTTTTTTAATTAAAAAAATTTTTTTGGCTACACTGCATGGCGTTTGGGATCTCAGTTCCCTGACCAGGGATTGAACCCACGCCCCCTGCAGTGGAAGCACAGAGCCCCAGACACTGGACCGCCAGGGGATTCCCTATATATTCTTATTTACTTATTTATTCATTCATTCATTCTTTCATTCATTCATTCATTTATTGGCTGAGTCGGGTCTTAGTTGTGGCACGTGGGATCTTTCATTGTGGCGTGTGAGCGTCTCTCATGGGCTCCAGAGCACAGGCTCCAAAGCGCGTGGGCCCTGTAGTTGCGGCACACGGGCTCTCTAGTTGAGGTGTGCAGGCTCAGTAGTTGTGGGCTTAGTTGCCCCGCGGCATGTGGGATCTTAGTTCCCCTACCAGGGGCTGAACCGTCATCCCCTGCCTTGGAAGATGGAGTCTTAACCACTGGACCACCAGGGAAGTCCCTATATTCTTTTTCATATTCTTTTCCATTACGGTTTATCACAGGATATTGAATGTAGTTCCCTGTGCTATATAGTAGGACCTTGTTGTTTATCCATCCTATGTATATTAGTATTGGTTGGTATATAGAGAGATGAATCTGACTATTAATATCTAATCTCAGCTTGAAAATGATCACAGGCCGCAGCAGCTCTCCTCTCCCTCGCCCCACTGCCCACAGATGGAAGAATGAATGAAATCTGTTGAGATGCTATCACTTAAAAAAGTAATACAGCATCCTCTGTTTTGCAGCTGGTGGATGACACTAATATGACAAGAAAAGTGATGCATTATGCCTTAAAACCAGGTAAGATTTTGTTTGTTCGTTGGAAATACTGCCTCTGGACTACAGAGTGGACCAAGGTATTCGATACTTTCTGTACTTCATGGTTTAGAAAAAGAAAACACTTGAGCTCCTCACTCTTAAATGATGTTCCATCAAATCTGACTTTCCTTCCACCCTAATGTTGATGCCCAGAAAGAAGATCAAAGCCAGGGTGTTGTGTGTGTTGCTGGGACTAAATAAATAGTCAATTGTCCTCAGAGGAAAAGTGGTGGGAGGGGAGATTTCCCTATAGGCACATTCTCACTCAAAGGTATTTATTGTCTCAGCAGAGACTCTAACTACTGAATTGTCTTCTGCAGTCTTTTAAAATGAATACTTTTATAATCACCAAATCGGTACTAGAGAAAAGTGGTCAAGGAGTCTTAGAACCTGTTATGTGGCTTATGTTTAAAAATGGAAAAAAATCGTTTCTCTTTGAACCTGTTATACTGCTTAAGTCTAAAAGCCTTCCCTTTGAAATTTCCCAGTGTATTCCCAATGGGCTGGGCCCATCAGAGCTGTTGCCATCACTGTGCCGCTGGTTGTCATATCGGCATTTGCGACGCTCTTCACGGGGATGGGCCGCAAGAAGCAGC
>NW_006778737.1:1150150-1156549 GCF_000442215.2 Lipotes vexillifer | reverse complement strand
CGGTGATGTGCCGCAAGAAGCAGCAAGGTATATCTATGTGTGGTGTGTTCTTCCCATATTGGCAGGTCTAGGGCCAACAGAGGGAGACCCGGAGCACTTGGTCCCTCCAGGCAGGCGGGTGGGAAGCCACACAGCTCCTGTAGTGAGTTCCCTGGCTGCTATAGTTCCCAGAATTAAAAAAATTGACTTTTAACCTCAGGAGCCACTAAAAGGACAGGCATACTTCTCTTCTCAAACTCAGGATGGTAAATTCAAGAGCATAAAGGAAGACGAAAGGTGTGAGTAAGGGAAGAGGTAGGGCTTTATCACTTATAGAAGTCTGACGTCGGGAGAGAACCTTCTGGGAAACTTAGAAATATATCTTAATCTGAGTGGCGGTTACACAGGTGTATTCTTAGATAAAATTTATTGAGATGTACTCTTAAGATTTATGGACTTTACCTTTGTAATTTGTACAAGAAAAAAAAAAACCCTTCAATGAAAGTTTTTTTGTTTTAAAGAAGGTCACCTCTGCTGATGCTTAATGATCTAGTAGGTGCACTCCGTTGCAAGAGGGTGGGTTGGTGCTGCAGTGCTCTTGGCCTGCCCGAGGTCAATTTCAGGTGAAGAACAAATTTTGTCCATTTTTGGCTCCACTGCAGAAACTAGCTGTCCCATTCCCAGAGGTGACCCAAGGGGCTGGTGGAATTAGGGAGCTGGGAGTGCTCTAGGTGACATGGTGACTGTTGTTTCTTGAAGACAGCATTAGGTCCCGAGTCGTAGGGAACAGGATAGAGCTTTGCTCATGGGCGCCAACCCTATCTTCTTTTCCACTTTAGAAAATATATATTCACATTTAGATGAAGAGAGTTCTGAGTCCTCCACGTACATCACAGCACTTCCCAGGGAGAGGCTCCGGCCACGGCCCAAGGTCTTCCTCTGCTATTCCAGTAAAGATGGCCAGAATCACATGAATGTCGTCCAGTGTTTTGCCTACTTCCTCCAGGACTTCTGTGGCTGTGAGGTGAGGAATCTAAAGTCTTTTCTCTTTTTCTGGGCGGGACATGTGCTAAATGCCTAGCTTCCAAACTAGGGTCAGAAATGTTTGCTGACACTTAGTTCTAACCCTGACATACTACTGCTCAAAAGCCTTGAGTGGCACCCACCTGGCAGGAAGTGTTTTAAGCATTAAAAAGACCTCGGGGGAATGGGGGACAGGATGGTGGAGGAAATGGCAGCTGCCCTGGGAGCGTGCAATGGGGCCGGTGGGAGGTCACTCAAGACATCCTGGAGAGCACTGGAGGTTCAAAGAGAGAATGGCAAGTAAAGAGGTGAGTTTAGACAGTTTTGGGGGGGGTGGAACTTGGCTAATAAGGGAAAACAGTAATATGTTAAGTACTCAAATGGTCTCCTCTGGTTTCTTGCCTGTTCTCTTGAGTTAAGCTGTTAATAGGTAGCTTTTCTATAATGTCATAGTGTTCGTTTTAGAGTGAAGTTTGAAGCTGTCATGGAAGGCACACTGTTTCTTACAAATGCAAGAATTGTACAATAATTGTGTAATTGGAAGTTATTTGTGCTTTGAAACTGAGGACTGGTGGGTTTCTTAGACTCTCTCCACATGGTGAGGCTGTCCCCTAGTGTCAGTTAAGCATGTTTACAAGGCTGGCTGGGTTTCCTAGTATATGAAGGTCTAGACGTTGGCAGATCAGCCTGTGTACTGAAAAACTGGTGCGGACCCGCAGATGGCACACAGTCTTCAGATACTGACAACCCTTCTGCTCTACTTTGTAAGTGACTAGCCTCGGGGGTGGGGGGAAGCCTTCCAGTTATGAGTGTAATAGAAAATTTGGAAACTAGAAAAGGATGACAAATTTCAAAATGGATGGTAATCTTAACCTGGAGAATAGAGGAACCACAGTTAAAACTGCTGTATTTCCTTCCAGTCTCTTTCTGCATATATGAACTCATACATATAGTTTTGCATTTTGGATGGATTGGAATTACTTTTTTCTGTCTCTTCACTCAGTAACTTTTTACACTCTTAGCAGTTCTCTGTAAAGAGCAGTTTTAAACAGACTTTTGATCCATATTAATGATTTACCATATTTGAGTTTTTTCAAATTGTTAAACATCTCATTATTTCAATTTTGCCCCATTCCAGTGGTGGATACCTGGAAATGGAATTGCTGGGTCAGATAGGAACATTTTTAAAGTGCATGGTATATATTCCCAGTTAGCTTTCAGAATGCGTAATGTTAGTGAGAATTAAGGAAAATGTAAGACAATTCAGGATGATTTTCAGCAACTGGAGGGATGTTGGGGGCTTTCTTCCCTTGGTAACACTTTAGAGCAAAAGAGGAAGGCAAAGTCATTTCAGAGCCCCCTTCCACATAAGGGACTGTGGCTGCCACGTTTAGGCATAGTCACTGAGAGTTAATTTCTGAACTACGGAAGGAAAGAGGCTGATATAATTGCTGAGACGTTTTCAGCAGAATCAGATGAAGATGGTCTGAGAAGGTGAAGCCCTCTGAGGGGCCACGCATACCTTGTGTTCTTTTCTTTGTCAGTGCCCCACCCCCAGACTCCCTATGAGACCTCCCCTTGGGGTTAAAGGCCTCATAGGGGTCTCGTAGGGATGTGGCCCTGTAGACTGCTGAGAAGTGGTGAGAGGTGCCGGTCACTCCAAGTGACTGAACCAGAATGGCCATGTTACGGCAGCTCATCACCTTCCTCTCCATGCACTGATCACCAGGTAAACAGCAGGCTGACCCCAGGGCTGTGTGAGAGGCCAGGGAGGTCCTCTTTGTCAGTCACACTCTGTCATTGAGTCAGCCAGCAGCATGGGCGGGTGACTCTGGCATCCAGACCTGAACCCCATTTCCCAGCCCACTTTGAGATCCCTCACCCACACCCGTCTATCACCACCTTCCAGTTCTCTCTCCAGGATCTGCCCCCCATCCAGGCAGCCTCACTCATCAGATAGACCCACCCCCACTGCCTCTGTATTCCATGCTCCCTATCGCACTCTAAGTCAGTTGAAGCCCCCACACGTGAGATGTAACTTTGGTGGGTTGCTAGACGCTCTGTGCTTCTGTCTCTTCACTTGTAGGATGGGAGTGGTAACGATCCCACATTATGCTAAAACGAGGGCATGATACAGAGGGCCTGTGTGTGATGGTCGCCCATGGAATGTTAGCTGTTCCTTGGAACTGGGCAACCCGAAGCCTGCATATAGCAGTGCTAGTAATGATTTGGGGCAGATGATGTGCCCTTCTTGTAACATTCCCATTCTTGTCACTCGACTCTCTAAGCTGTATAGGTGAGTGAGGTTCTCTGTTCACTTTCCAGGTCGCTCTGGACTTGTGGGAAGACTTCAGCCTCTGCAGAGAAGGGCAGAGAGAATGGGTCATCCAGAAGATCCACGAGTCCCAGTTCATCATCGTGGTGTGTTCCAAAGGCATGAAATACTTCGTAGACAAGAAGAACTACAAGCACAAAGGAGGTGCCCGAGGCTCGGGGAAAGGGGAGCTCTTCCTGGTGGCGGTGTCTACCATCGCTGAGAAGCTCCGCCAAGCCAAGCAGAGCTCATCCACGGCGCTCAGCAAGTTCATCGCCGTCTACTTCGATTATTCCTGCGAGGGAGACGTTCCCGGCGTCCTGGACCTGAGCACCAAGTACAAACTCATGGACCACCTTCCCCAGCTCTGCTCCCACCTGCATTCCCAGGACCTCAGCCCCCAGGAGCCAGGGCTGCACCCCGGACGCATTAGCAGGAGGAACTACTTCCGGAGCAAATCGGGCCGCTCCCTGTACGTCGCCATTTGCAACATGCACCAGTTTATCGACGAGGAGCCTGACTGGTTTGAGAAGCAGTTTGTTCCCTTCCATCTCCCCCCACTCCGCTACCGGGAACCGGTTCTGAAGAAGTTTGACTCAGGCTTGGTTTTAAACGAAGTCCTGTGCAAGCCAGGGCCGGAGAGCGACTTCCGTCTCAAGGCCGAGGCCGCTGGCTCTGGGGCGCCGGCCGACCCGCACTCTGAGGGCCCGCAGTTCGGCCCGGACGAAGACGCGGAGGCTGGGCCCGTTCCGGGCGCCAGCGCGGTCCTGCGGCCCCTGCTGCACGCGGTGAAAGCTGCCGGCCCCTCGGACATGCCACGGGACTCGGGCATCTACGAGTCGTCCGTGCCTTCGTCCGAATTGTCCCTGCCCCTGATGGAAGGGCTCTCCACGGACCAAACGGAGACGTCTTCGCTGACGGAGAGCATGTCGTCTTCATCAGGCCTGGGTAAGGCGCGCAGAGCCGGGAGGGTCGGTGGGTCGGGTGCCTGATGCAGGCCACGGCCTTGCCCCATGAGTCCAAAATCCAGGAAAGCTTTTTGCTAATTTTGGTGCAAATTTATTCGGCAGCCCGATGGGAAGTAACAAAACTCCATGCATAGTCTCTACTGATCCCAGGTAATGGGAATGTTCACATGTGTGAGCTGCAGAAATACTGTTGATAAATTATGGTGAGCTGCCTGGTACCATCTTATGTAATATACAGTATGTTCATTATGTCGCCTTTCTAAACTGTGAAAACATCTGAATGCCAAAACACACTGGGCCCGGGACTTCCCTTGTGGTCTAGTGGTTAAGACTTCACCTTCCAATGCAGGGGGTGCTGGTTAGATCTCTGGTCAGGGAGCTAAGATCCCACATGCCTCGTGGCCAAGAAAACCAAAACATAAAACAGAAACAGTATTGTAACAAATTCAATAAAGACTTAAAAAAAAATACTGTAAAACCAAACCAAACACATTGGTCCCCAAGGGTGTCAGATGAGGGTCTGTGGACCTGTATCTTTGTTGGGACTTGTGATGTTCACCACCCCCCCACCTTCCCAAGTCTTTAAAGCCACATGTATTGAACCTGGAGTTCACAGGGCACAGTATTCTCTCCATTCTAGCTCAGCACAGGCTCCAGGTAGGAGGGCCTGCTTCCCCAGGGAACCCTCACAGGATGCTGTCTGGAGCTACTCCTCCTGTGCCTATGACTAGTTGGAGTCATGCCTGCAAACCCTGGATCCTCCCCTAAGGGAACTAGAACCTGTTAGCAGGAGGAGAATGCGCAGTCTTGAGCTGACTGGGATGCCTGCCTCACTTGTACAAAGTGAGTGGTTCAAACCCAGATCCAGCTTCATTCTGGTCTGAGTGTCCAGCCCACTGAAGTGCAATGACGTGTGGTTCTGCCCTCTCTTCTTTTCTTAGGTGAGGAGGACCCTCCCGCCCTTCCTTCCAAGCTCCTCGCCTCTGGGGCATGCAAAGCAGAACCTGGTTGCTGCAGCTACACTGGTGAACTCCACACGGTCGCTCCTTTGTAACAAAACGAAGGGTCTAAGCATTGCCACTTTAGCTGCCGCCTCTCTCTGGTTCCCCAGCTCGTCTCTCTGGGTATGTGGCCCACTTGGAGCTGAGGTCTCTTACAAGGATATTCAGAATGAAATCCTGGCCAGTACTTGCTGTCCTTGCCTCTCTTCTCTACCAGGTGTATTGGCAGTCTCCAGTTTCTGAAACCATGTGGAGCTCTGAAAGGCATGTCCATTATGTCTGACAGCAGCTTGCCATGTTAGGTCAGACTGAATTAGAGCCAGTTCTGAGAGATAGGGAGGAAACACGTAAAGAGAAACAGGAAAATACCCACACTGATTGTTCAGACTTAATTTATCTGTGCAAACTTTGCCTATTCACTATTGGCTACTTTGATTTGAAATGCTTTGTGGAAAAAGCACTTTTGATGCCACTACAGCCATGGAAATCAAGTGCCAGTCTCTCTGGAATCCATGTTGTTACAGATGATGTTCTTTTCCATTTTTGATATGGAATTTATGATACCATTTACAATGCCATGGGTGTTAATAAAGCTCTGAGTCAAAGGTCAAGAAGGTGACTGAATATTCAATCACCTTTCATAAAAATGAGTTTTTATGTATTAGCGGGTGGCATATCTGGCTGAGGAGGGAGCCGCAGGGCCAGGCTGACCATGTAGACCATTCTTTCTGAGATGGGTTGGTCAATGTGCAGAAGGCACCAGGGCCACATCTTGATCTGAATAGGCATCATGGAGGGGCCAGATCTCCCTGCGAGGTTTCCCGTGGTTATATTTACTGTGCTGAATCTCAGATGTTGGTGCCTGGAAGTTTATTTTTAAGAGACTGATACCCAACTGGGCTGTATTACTGGAAGTTGTAATTTTTGCTTTGGTTGGCCTCTGGTCTAAAGCTGTGTCCGGAACGTTAGGGATCAGAATCCACTGACATACGGCAGTAGGTGGAGGTGGTAGTCACTTAATCTGCTGAACTTGTTTTGACTAATGACAAACCTCTTTTTTTTTTTTTTGCGGTACGCGGGCCTCTCACTGTTGTGGCCTCTCCCGTTGCGGAGC
>NW_006778737.1:1108645-1149615 GCF_000442215.2 Lipotes vexillifer | reverse complement strand
CGAACCCGTGTCCCCTGCATCGGCAGGCGGACTCTCAACCACTGTGCCACCAGGGAAGCCCCAAACCTCTTTTTAAGAAGGTGAAAAGGAAGGGATTGTTAGAAAGATGAGTGTGCTCTTTGAGTATCATCTTTGGAAGACATGGGACCTGAAATCATTAAATTCTTGAATCTTAAAGTACTCCCCCCGCAGCCCAGCCTGTGAATCAGGTTTCACTTTGTTTTTGTTGTACTTACCCAATGAAAGATGTCTCTCATGCTCCATTCTGCTAAAAATAGGTATTGAGAACTTAAGAGGAAAGAATTTGCTTTAAAAAGGAGAAGTAAATGTTCTGTTTTTATGAGTGACTTCTGTACAGAATTTTTGTTTCCAAAGGGAAAATACTTGTTCCCTCCTCCTCCCCGTGACCTTGAGGGAGAGTGAGTGTCTTTTTCCACCTTTTTCATGGATGCTGCTGGATTTTGGCACCCTGTTTTCTCAGCACCCCTACCAGGGACCCTGGTTTTCACTCTTTCACCAAATAGGACCAGTGTTAAGCGGGGACACTGAGAAACATCCCAAGGCCAGGTGGGAAGTAGGGAGGGCAGGACTTTTCCTTCCAGGCTCATGCCCAGCAGGTGGGGAAGGGAAGGTTTGCCCCCCTGATGGAAAGAAGAGGTTTGTGTTTATCTTTGATGCAAATGCCACACTCCCTGCTCTGTAAAGGCAGCTGGCAGCTTCTTGGGAGAAGAACGTGCTTGTCTGTTCTCTGGCATCAAGTTTCCTGCAGCTGCTCTGAGGGAGAGACAAGTGGGCTGCAGAACTGTCTCCCCCATAAAACCAGGCATCTTGTTGGAGAAGAGATGTTCCATGTTGTCACCGTGGAATCTGAGATGAGCACAGAGCTCCTGCCCACACGTGACTGTCCTGCCATTCTATTGTTGGCATATTTTCTGTGAAGGAGATTCGTCAGTCCTATTAATGTACGAAAATTCACTTTGGAACATTTTCAGAGTGATTTCTTATTGAAGCCAAGAAATGGTGCATGCCCCAAAGGAACCATTAGGTGCTGCCTTAGGATGGATACTCAACTTTGCACATGAAAGGAGGCATCTCTGAGAAAGTGGCCCCAGGGACAGTGTGAAGGACTGGAGAGGAAACATCAACTGGGCTCCATGAGCGTGGGCAGCGAGCTTGCTAAATAAGCTCACTTATTATGAAAATAGAAGGGAAAATTGTGAAAGTCCAAAAATGAGGTGATGCTTTAGTTTGGATTTAGGGTTTGGGTACTTATTTTGAAATACGAATGATTGTGATGTTCAGCAGAATCAAACTATTTTACAAAGTATTGAAACGACAGTATGAATGCCCAACTCTGAATAGTTGAGAAGTTCAACTTCCTGGTTTTGCCATATTAGTTTCACTTTTTTTTTTAACCCTCCCATCTCATGCTGGGAATAAAACATTTATTTTAAGCAGAGCTGCATTTTTGACTCACAAATGGAGTGGACAGTGAAAATGATAGGACAGAATTCAGATAAAGGTTCTGCCAAGTCACAGGCTTTTAGACATTGGGGAAACAAGAACTAGAATATAGGGATGATCTCAATGAAAGGCCTTCATCCTGAGAGTAAAAGGCTCTGTGGCTCTGATGGTGTCCTCTGTACAGCAGACCAGTGCAGGTAGTTGAAGTTAGGGAGCTAGTTGTTTATCTTAACTCACCAATGCCCTACACATCTGACGCATCTGATGCATTAGCATTTGACACAGTCAGCTTTGCTAAGAGAGTGACCAGGGAGGTGAAAGCCCAGGAAAAGATGTGTTCTTCTCTCAGGTCAGCTACAAGCAACAGGGACTACCTGGATGGGCCCAGCCCAGTCATACTGGGGCAGGAGTCCTCTAGAGGGCTGAGTCCTGGGCCTTTGAGGCATATCGATCTCTGGAGAGAATGAGAAGTCATTCAGGTCCAGGCCCAGGTTCTTAGGCGGGTGACCCAGCCAGGTAATAGTATTTTGAGCCCAAAATGAGATGGGGCAGTAAGTCATCAGACAGAGTTTTTGGTTGACATATTAATAATAACTGAGGACAGTCCCAGATCAGAAGTTCAAAAAATGTCCTAGGCAATGATGACATCGTTGGAATCAATATATAGTAATTTAAGTTCATGTTATGTCTGTCAAAGTTTAGTCGTGCTACTTTATAGCTACTAGTGTCATTTAAAAAAAAAAAAACCCTAGTCTCAGGTTACCTCATTTAAGCACAAATAAACAGGAAAACTGTCCCCCCAAAGTTGTGGGGTTATGTGATTTTCAGAACTTTTCCTTTTTTCAGAGTTGAGTATCTTTTCCTTTAAAAGAGACAAAGGAAGGAAAAGGCTAGTTTATTCCCGGAGAAGAAATGTCACACTTTCCTCCCTAAAGAGAGAAAACCCTGCAGTCCCCAACCACCTCAACACTAATTTGGCTCTTTGGGTCTTTATTGGAGGGAGGTGGACAATGCCAATGAGAAGATTATTAGCCTTTTCTTTTTATATTGTTGGTAAAGAGTTTTGCTCTTATTTAACAGATGCTGTTCCTTCAGGGGTCCCCACTGTAGCAAATGTAATGATAAATAAGGTGTGTTGATAAATGGCAGTGACATGCTCTCTCGGTGTCAGAGAGACAATAGGGCATAGTGGGGACTGTGGCAAATGGACACCCTCTGTCCCACCTACAGGGAGCAGCCAGTCCAGTCAGTTGTGACCATGCAGTGTTTCCTGATGGTCCCATTTTTCAAGAGAACCTGAGAATCTGGATGTTTACATGAAAAATTCTGATTTTTTTTTTAGTATTGACAACTAAATTAAAAACAAAATTTTAAATTGAATTCAGGCCCAACGGGACAGATGGGTGGACCTGATTTGGCCCAGTAGCTCTCAGTTTGTCCCCTCTACTTATAAGATTTGAAAAGAAAGGCATCCATGGTAATTACAGATGTCTGGTGCTACCAGAAAATGCTCTTACTAAATGCAGCCGGAAGCTAGATTGCTTTTTTTACCCATTGCTCCCCTAAAGAAATTTGATATGATTGTGAATATATTTGAAATCTTTTGGTTGCTTCTTCACATTTCATGATGTCTTAAGAAAAAGACAAGCCAGTTGTTAATTTCAAAATCAGATTTGTGTTCTCCCAATTTAAAAAATATGACACTTGGGGCAATTTCATTTAAACTCCACAACCTGAAGGACCTTATTTATAGTTTTAGCTCTTGGCTTAATCACTGTTATAGATGATGTGTAATTCTGAGCTTAAGCCAAGACCTAATAAGGAAAGCAGGCATTGTGAAGGTAGGGCAAGGAATCCTGAGTGTCCACTAGAGCCAGGTATGCTTTGTCTTCTGTGGTAAATGATCTGTGAATTGATCTGTTCTGGAGGTGTGCAACTGTATACGGAGATATCAGTTAGGAGTCCTTATGGGTGTTGGGTCATCCTTACTATATCACCACCTTTCCAGGGTCAGGGTGAAAATAAAAGGAAGTCTGATTGTAAGCCAATAGCTTTGATTCCGATTTCAGAGCTTTGTGGGTGAGAGAAAGTTTGAATTATCTGGCATGTACCCCTCTGGTGTCAGACAGGCTGTGCATGAATTATTTCAGACATGTGGCTGTGGATGGGATTCTGGATTTTCAGTGAAGGAGAGTCTGTAACCTACCCTGCTGATCAGATAGTTCTTTGTACATCTTCCTTATAGAAATTCAAACCAGCCTTCCTTTGTTCAGCATGTAGTGGGAAAAGAACAGCTGGTCACCTTCCGTGTATTTGAAAACAACAGTGAAGTCATCGCTTTGGTGTTTTTATTTCAGTGATAAATAATCCCACCCCTACTCATTCCTCACAGCTCTTGTTTTCCAAGGGCTTAATAATTTTCACTGCTCTTCTGTTTCTCAGCTTCACACTCAGTTTAGTTGCCCAAGTAGAAGGTGGTGCCTTATTCACATTGGTGCCTTGTGAAGGCCAAGCTCAGGATGGGGATTAACCGAGAAATTCTTATGTACCCTGCTTCTCTTACTACTTAAAAATACAAAGGCACTTTTAAAAAATGGTATATCACCTGAATTCATTTTGTGAGTTGATTACCACAGTTTTTTTTCTTGGCAATAGTCTTCTATCATACATGGGTTTTTTTCCCCTCTTGTGTTTAAACACTCGGTGCTTATTGCTGATGTGTCTGATGTCATTTCTGAGCTTCTTCAAGATACTCTTCCAAGACCAGCTCTTACCTTCTGAGTGGCAGCCACCCCTCACTTCCACTTTTGGATTCTATTTTTATGTATCTCTAGGCATTACTTTTGATTCATGACTCACAGTATTATTAACTGGTGCAGACTTCAGTTTAGCCACAGGTGAAATAGCAGTTGCTAAGGGCTAATTTGCTAAGAGGTTGAGTGAGGACCTCTTGGGAATTTTGGTCAGTTGTCTTCCCTCCTGCTTTTCAGCTCCTCTCCAAAATTCAGCGAGGGCCACAGACTCCTCAGAGAGCTTTTCCATTTCCAAAGGGGTGGAGCCATAGCTCTGAACTGACCAAGCACTGTGGTTTGCACAAGCAGAAGTCTGACAAAAGCAAACCATTATGACTGCATATGTGATGATTTATCAAAGACAATTTCAGTTGAGAAGATTCAAAGAAGCTATCTTCTGTTTGTATGTGACATAGACAAAGTTGGCTGCTCTAGTCATTAGACGAAAAGTTACAATTGGATGATGCTAATGTGTAATCGTATGTTATTTTTAACAAGCGTCTTTTTTCTGTCTTAAGAAAAAAATGTAGTGAGTTTGGAGAGAGCAAAAACTTTTGTAAAAACCAAATGTATTCATTTAGAGAGTAGGTAACTTCTGTTTTCACTGTTGGTTTGTTTTGTTTTGTTTTTCACTGCAGAAGCTCCCTGCTACTATGTTCTGGGGGGAAAGCCTGTGGAACAGTGGTTATTGCCATTGTCTTTGTTTCATCTTTAAGTTTCTCTTTCGTGAGGTTTGGTGGAGTAGTGAGCACTGACTGGCAGACTGTAGCAGTGTGCTATATTTTTACATTGAAAATGTTATCATCTTATTTGATTTGTACATAACTCTGTAAATAGTAGACCACAGCTGACATTTGTAAAATGTTTTTGTACCGTAGAATTTCTGAATCAAATAAAATGTTTTAAGATTGTGGTGGCTCATTTTTCTAGATCATGTTTCCTATTTCCTGAATAGCTGGGATTCCTAGCACAATTTTCTGTGGGCTCTCCCTCTGAGAAGGAGAGAGATTATGCAGGGTGAGGAGGCCAGGGTGGCTGGTCTGTCTTGTACTTTAGAGAAAGTGAACCTGCTGCCCTTGACCCTTTACCTCCCCCTCCACTGGGCAGGTGCCTGTTGTCTCCATGGCGTCTGGAGCAGGGACAGGGATACTTACCTCAAGGAGACATTTGACTCTTAGAACAATGGACTTCCTTTGCAGAAATTTGAAATTTGAAAAGAAGTTGATGGACACTGAAATTTGGGCACCACAAATTTCCTGTCATTCAGAAAGAAGAAGGTGCCTGTTCATTCTTCCAACAGAAGTTCTCTCATCTCCTGTGCGCGCCCAGTGCTCTGTAAGTTAAATTCTTGGTGTACATCAACTTTGGGGTCTCATTTTTGAGATTCTGAGGCCCAGAATTGGGTAGCTTTGCCGAGGGCACAAAGAAGAAGTCAGCAGCTCTGGGATTCGTACGTCTGATTGAATCATCCTTTACTCCTAATCAATGGGCTGTACCGTTTCTCAACATAATGTATAAGGAGAAGAACGAACCTTGAGTCGCAAGTTACAGTGAGTTGGTTTCCTCCTCAATCCAAATGTTGAGAGTAAATCTGGTTTAGAGGTTAAGCAGATGGATCTAGGACTCCATTGGAAGAATCTCATTAGATACTGCAGTAAGTGAATTCCTCTTTTCTCTTAGTGGGGAAAAATCATCCTCTTTGGATAGCACAAGAAGCCCTAATTTTTACCATGGTATTAGAAAGCAGAGTTCATTTTTACAGCTGTTTAGTGTTCTTAAAATTGCCAACATTTCTGGGACCTCACCACTGGTTTTATTCACTTTGTTTTAGAACTGCAAACTTTAGGGCTAGCAAAGACCAGCTTCCCCTTGCAGGCTTTAGTTAGAAAACATTTTTAATTTTGGTTTAGTTGAATAAGAGACTACAGGCAATAAGCTAAGGAGGTGGATGAGGAGGGAGACATAAATTATATCTTCACTGTCTTAGGCATAGTGAGTCCTTAATAAATATTTGTTTTCTACCCCTACCCCCAGCATACCCTGTCCTTTCTGTCTACAGGAACAGAATCAGAAGTGGTCCAAGAATAGGATAGATAGAGGATGCAATGGAGGGAGGGAGGGATACAAACATGGGGTAAGGCCTTTTGCAATGATATAAAATTTAAATCTCGTCTTTGAGATTAAGGAAAAATAATGCAAGATCAGTGGGCTTGGCTCCCTGGCCTCTTTTCTGGAGGGGTTTTACACCATCTTTCACATTTATAGGTGATAAAATCTTTGACAATATTTACTGTATTTGAGAGCCTAAAGAGTGTACTGGGGACACAGTAATGAATAAGATATACACGATCCCTGCCGTCTTGACTCCACCTCTTTATAAGTATGAAACTGTGGGCAAATCACTTAATTGCTCTGAGTCTCAGTTTTTTCATCTGTAAGATGGGACTAATACCCACCACATTGGGTTATTGTGAAGCTTAAATGAGCTGGGGGGTCTATAAAGCACCCATGGCCATGCTTGGCAAGTGCTAGACACATGGTAAATAGTGGCTATTATTCATTTTGTGGAAGAGCAGGTCTTGGACTATTTGGGGGCCATATGGACATGGGTGGGAGACAATTCCCTGTTGATGATCGGAGCTTCAGCCCAGGGATTTTGTCAAGTGCGAAGTCAAATCCTCTCTTTCCCCTAAGAGAAGAGGGTGGGTCTGCATCTGACTGTTGTGGGAGGAAGGGATGGGGCTTGGGGAGGGGGAGGTTCTCCTAGCAAAATTAAAGGCAGGAACCCTGGGCGTCTTAATAGTTGACTGTACAGAGCCTGTGACAGTTGACTGTGTACTCAGATCTGCTAATGTCCCATTTACCAGGCTCCATTTTCCCTAGTCATCTTTCAGCCCCTATAGAGACAGACATTTTTCTGAACTTGCTGCTTCAAGGTCCCTGTGCCAGATGACCACGCCCTGCTCTGGATGTGAACAAAAGCAGGGATTGTTTCTCTAACTGACTATCAATTCGTGCTCAGGGGAATTTTCCATGTTTTAGAAGCTGGAGCGGGGCAGAGATAAAGTAATGGTCCTCCAGGATGAGGATGGTTCTTCCTGGTCTTTCCTGCTCTTGCTGGTCAGAAACATTCCAGGGAGTGGGCAGATGTCAGCTTCCAGACAAACCATAGACGTTTCCCACCAGGCCAGGCAAGGCCAGGCCAGGGAGAACTCAGAGCAAAGGAAGGCCAAAGCATGCCTGGTGACAGAATGCAAAACAAGCAGGTCGTGCCTTTGGTTAGTGTACCTGAAGTTTGATGTACTTGAAAATCCTGCACACGTGTGTATAAACGTGCATTATTATTGGCAAGTTTTTTTTAAATCATTGTGATTAAAGCAGGGCTTTGGTCTCAGGCACCCTGAAATTAGATCTCATTTGGCTACTTTCTGTGTGATCTTGAGTGGGTCACTTGACCTGATTAGGACTTAGTTTCCACATCTGGGAAGTAAGTAATCTCAGTACCTAATTGGGTTGATGTGAGGCTTGAATGTGAAGCCAAGTAGAGTTCTGGGCACAGAGCCTAGTACACCGTGAGCACCCCTGCCTTTGGGGATGTGGTCACCTGGGGCAGGTTAAGAGTGTACAATTATAAAGTGTGATCCCCTAAATGTCTCCCTCAGCCCTGGTCTAGGTGGCAGATTGGCTAGGTGATGGGAGTTGAGCTCCTGTCTCCTGGAGGACTCAGTTCTGCAGGGCAACGGGCTGTGACCCTCACAGGAGATGGCTACTTGATCAGCTGTCACTCCCTGCTTGAAACTGCCAATAGCCCCGGAGGTAAACCACAAAGTTATTACCTAGCCCCTTGCCAACCTCTTTTCTCTCTGTGTGTCTTTCTTCTCTATAGCCATAGCAGAATTTGAAATTCCTCACTCCTGTAGTCCTGCCCTGGGTCATTTTCCCCAGGCTGTTTCTTCTGCCTGTTTCTTCTCCTTCTCTAGGTCTCCAGCCCTCCTTTGCAGTCAAACCTTCCTTGACCACTGTCCACCCTAGTCCAGGTCCTGGCACATGCCTTCTGGAACAGCTCCTGTGATTATGTGCCAGACCCTCTTGCTCAACTAGTATGACTGCTCCTTGAGGGCAAGCTGTGCCCCTTGCCTAAGCCTTCCACCTAGGTTGGACTTGGATTCTACTTCTTTAACCAGCTTGGGACCCCAGCCCTACCACTGATCAGTCACTGGGGTAAGTCACCTCATCTCCCCAGTCCTCAGTTTCCTCATCTGTCAAATGGGGGTAAAAATGCACCTGCCTTATGGGGTGGTTGTGAGGATAAAGCAGATGGAGCCTTTTTCCTCTCAGCCTTGCCTCTCAGGTTTCCCTCTAACCCAGATTATGAGAGCAGAAAGGACTTGCTTTCAAAGAAGTCTTTTATTAGCTGCTTGCAGAGCATTGCTTAGGTCTGAAAAATGAGATCAACACCTTAATCCTTGCACAGGTGTCACCATCCCCTGGGGAAGAAGGCTAGTGTTGCTTCATCAAATGGATGCTCCACACCTTTCAAAAGCAAAAGAAAAAAAAAAGGAGGGGGTTGGCATCGGTACATTTCTACGGGCAGAAGACTTTAATGTCCCTTCCGGTAATTCCACTTCTAGCATTTTTTCTTTAGGAAATAACCAGAAATGTGCATCAAAGTTAATTGTGCATAGATTTTTACCACCAAGCATTATTTCTGATACTGAGGAATGAGGAACAAACCTAGTACCATTTGGGACTGATGATAAGAAGAGGCACATTCATACCACAGACCAGGCGGCTCTTAACAGTCATGCTGTAGAAGAATATTTTATGATAAGGGAAAGGCTGGGTGGTGTGATTGTGGTTGGGTTTTATCTTATTCTTTATACTTCTCTCAGCATTGTTATACGAGTGGTATTATGTCATCAGAGGGGTTTAAATGTATGACCTTACACAACAACGAGTGTTAAAGGTACCCAGTGGGCACTCGATGGCCCGTGTTGCTGGTTTCAGTGTCTCTCCATTGCTGTTGTCCTTGCCCTTGGTCGTGCCTTCTCAAGAGATTGCTTTCCCTGACTGTGCTGCCTGGTGCCTTGTCCCAGCCCCTCACCATGGCTTTCCTGCCTGTCATCAGTTATAGCTCATCACTCCCTCATCCATGTGGGGACCCCAGTAGACACCTCAGCTTTCCCAATTGATGACTCAGTGATGACCAGGACAGCTCTGGTCCTATTCTACCCTCTCTTGCAGAGTTAGGGGAGATGGAGCTGAATTCAAGAATGGGCGCTCATGAACTGTTTCAAGGAGAAAAGGTGGCTGGTCATCAGTGTCTTCTGGCCTCTCCACCAGTTTCCCAACTCCATGGATAGTGACCCACATTTCCTGCCTATTTCCTCTACACTCCCCACCAAAGGACTCCCTTTGGATGTATCATCTCTTCCTCCAACAGTCTCCTAACTTGAGCCCAAGAACCAAGTCCTCCCCACCCTCCCCCTTGCTTGAGTGGGGTGGGGGGATGGTACACTGCATATAAACCCTTGTGGGATTACATTGATTTGTTTCTAGTCCACATATCCTTGCAGATCTGTTCTAATTTCCGGAAACCCTGAATTGTAAAACAGAGGAAATAGAGGAGTTTGCTCCTAGTAATAATAAAAACGCATGTTGCCTTTGCTGTG
Organism: Lipotes vexillifer; assembly: GCF_000442215.2. Lineage (NCBI taxonomy): Eukaryota > Metazoa > Chordata > Mammalia > Artiodactyla > Lipotidae > Lipotes > Lipotes vexillifer. Next base: position 1,139,687 of record NW_006778737.1, on the reverse strand, counting down.
TCCAGGAGACTTTCACCCACTACATCCTTTCCTCACTCAGCGGCTCGTGCAAACCCATCACCTCTGCCTGAAACTTTCAATGGTGAAGGTTTAGTGTCTCATCTTGGCCACCAAGGCCCCTCCAGCCTTGTTCTCCCCCCGACCTGCCCCTCTCCATGGACTTCCAGAAGTGTGCCCTGTGCTCTCCCACCTCTGGGCTTCCATGTCTCCTGTTCTCTCCAACCCAGATCCCACAGGAAGCCTCGCTATGCTTGAATCAGGGCCAGCACTTCCCTTGTGTGTCTCTGACCACATGCTGCTCCCTAACCTGCCCAGTGATGGGTCTGACTGTTCCCACATCAGCTGTGAGCTCTGTGGGGTCAGGGGCTATGTTTATCTTGTACAGTGTCACTGCTGTTCTCCACAGTCTGGCATATTGTGTGGCATGTAGCAGACGCTCAAATCATTAAATGGAGTCTAATGGAAATATAACTTTTATCTCTGAGAACGTTGTCTGGGTAGAATAGCAGGTGTCGACTTGTGGGTTGGAAGTGCCTGCCGAGCTCTGGGTTGCTGAGGGAGTGGAAGCCCTTTATTATTATTTAATAAACGTGGCTGGCTGTAGTAAGGGATCTTCCGTGGTGTGGAGAAGGGAGAATAACAAAAGGGTTTGGGAGATCTGGATATAGGTTTTGCCCTTGGAAGTGGGAGTACTGGGGAGGGTGTGTGATCCTTGAACAGGAAAGGGATGGATCATGAGGCACTGGGTTTGGGATCAAGGTGTAGTGGAATGAAGTTGCAGCTGTTGGATCCGGCCCCAAAGGTGGGCTGTGGGCTAGGAAGAGGCCACCCAGCACTATGAGTGCCTGCAAGGAGAGACAGGGGTTTCAATGAAGAAAGTCTCACCTGCACCAGAGCAAGGTCTGAACTCCTCATGCTGGTCACAGGGGCCTGGACTGGGAGACTTACGTGCCAGCGGTTGCTGCCAGGACACGTCCCTTACAGGAAGCCCTCGACATCCCGCCTCTTCCTGTGAGGTGGAATGAGGGGGTGGGCGTTAGAGCTCACCCCATGGAGAGAGTTGAGGAGGTCCGCTCAGAGCCTGGTCCGTTCACTTACTGGAGGGTACGCCTACCGAGAGCCTTAGCCCTTGAGCTGATGCTCTCTCCTCATATCCGGGGGCTGGCTTCACTTTCACCTTTCTAAGCTTCAGTTCCTGAGAAGTGGGCCCATACAACCCCTACACCTCACAAGGCTGTTGTGAACGTTGAAGTAGATCAAGCACCTAAAATGCACGCCTGGCACGTGAGAATAATTGATGAAGTTTTTATTTTTATGATGACGGTTTATACTTTCATAAAAGCCCATAACTAGTGTGCAGGGCATTTTTTATTCCTGATTTTATGGGGTTCTGAGGACTGTAGGAGTTATCTGTTGAATGAAAGAATGAATGAATACAGAAAATACTTTTGGTATTTAGATTGCCATGTTTATTTCAGCACGGAAGACCCAGGCCACAGCTGGCTGCTGTCTTTTCAAGCTCAGCGTCTGCCCACAAGCTGGCGTTTCCTGAGAACCTGCTGGGCGCGCGGGGATTCGTCCTCAATCTCACCCCCACAGTCGAGGAAAGTGAGGCTTGGGCAGGGCCCGACACGCCCAAGGTCAGCCTGGTAGGCGGGGCTGGGGCTCCTAGCGCAGGCTCCGGCTCGCCCGCCAGGGCAGCCCCTGGGGGGTCGCCACGGTCCCCTCCCTCTCGCATACCTGTCCCGCGAGCCACCCCGGGGGAAGCGGCAGCGGGAGGTTGGGCTGTGCACCCTTTCCCCGACCCGGTAAATTCTCTCCGAACTAGGCGTTGGGGGCTGTCCCGGGGGCCAGATCTCCCCTCCCTTCCTAGCCTTCCGCAGGACGCCGGCAGGACACGGCGAAGGGAGTGCTGAGCAGCTGCCTAGCCTGACTGCGTCCGGGTACCCGGCCACCAGGCTGGGGCGCCCGCTGGGGTCCCCGGCCCGCCTCCCGCCCACGTGGCCGGTTCGGCCTCTCCGCCCCCAGCCCCGCCCTGCCCCGGGGAACCGCCCCCGTAGCCTCCGCTGCCACCATCGTAGCTGCGGTGCGCTCTGCAGACTCGCCGGTCGAACCCGTGCTGGGCGCCGAGGTGAGTGTGGGCGGCTGGCCTGGAGCCCCGCTACTCTGCTAGACCTTCGGAGCGCGACACTTTCCCCGGCTGGCTTCTCTCCCACTTCAACCACCATGCCGGAGCGGGACCCCACCCCCATCTCCAAGTCGTCCCAGCTCCATCCCTGTGCCCGCAGCGGGCGATGTGCGCTCTCTGGCTCGGGGCACCCTGAGCGCGGCTTAGGTAGGCGGTGCCACCGCCAGCCTGGAGCGGCTGCCGCTCGCGCCGGAGACCCTGACTTAGGTCCTCTGGTAACTCTTGGGAGAAAGTTCCCGAGGTGCCACCTGTCCTGGGGCGCAGCCGCTTTTCCTCGGGGTGGCTTCCTTTCGGGCGCTGCTGGTCGGGGCTCGGAGGGCTGCGATCATTTCGCGGCTGGGAACCCGGCTTTGGGCGCGCGGGGCGGTGGCCGCGGTTTCTGGCCCACCCGAGCCGTAGTGCTCGCGGCTGCGTCTTTCACATTTATAGGTGATAAAATCTTTGACAATATTTACTGTATTTGAGAGCCTAAAGAGTGTACTGGGGACACAGTAATGAATAAGATATACACGATCCCTGCCGTCTTGACTCCACCTCTTTATAAGTATGAAACTGTGGGCAAATCACTTAATTGCTCTGAGTCTCAGTTTTTTCATCTGTAAGATGGGACTAATACCCACCACATTGGGTTATTGTGAAGCTTAAATGAGCTGGGGGGTCTATAAAGCACCCATGGCCATGCTTGGCAAGTGCTAGACACATGGTAAATAGTGGCTATTATTCATTTTGTGGAAGAGCAGGTCTTGGACTATTTGGGGGCCATATGGACATGGGTGGGAGACAATTCCCTGTTGATGATCGGAGCTTCAGCCCAGGGATTTTGTCAAGTGCGAAGTCAAATCCTCTCTTTCCCCTAAGAGAAGAGGGTGGGTCTGCATCTGACTGTTGTGGGAGGAAGGGATGGGGCTTGGGGAGGGGGAGGTTCTCCTAGCAAAATTAAAGGCAGGAACCCTGGGCGTCTTAATAGTTGACTGTACAGAGCCTGTGACAGTTGACTGTGTACTCAGATCTGCTAATGTCCCATTTACCAGGCTCCATTTTCCCTAGTCATCTTTCAGCCCCTATAGAGACAGACATTTTTCTGAACTTGCTGCTTCAAGGTCCCTGTGCCAGATGACCACGCCCTGCTCTGGATGTGAACAAAAGCAGGGATTGTTTCTCTAACTGACTATCAATTCGTGCTCAGGGGAATTTTCCATGTTTTAGAAGCTGGAGCGGGGCAGAGATAAAGTAATGGTCCTCCAGGATGAGGATGGTTCTTCCTGGTCTTTCCTGCTCTTGCTGGTCAGAAACATTCCAGGGAGTGGGCAGATGTCAGCTTCCAGACAAACCATAGACGTTTCCCACCAGGCCAGGCAAGGCCAGGCCAGGGAGAACTCAGAGCAAAGGAAGGCCAAAGCATGCCTGGTGACAGAATGCAAAACAAGCAGGTCGTGCCTTTGGTTAGTGTACCTGAAGTTTGATGTACTTGAAAATCCTGCACACGTGTGTATAAACGTGCATTATTATTGGCAAGTTTTTTTTAAATCATTGTGATTAAAGCAGGGCTTTGGTCTCAGGCACCCTGAAATTAGATCTCATTTGGCTACTTTCTGTGTGATCTTGAGTGGGTCACTTGACCTGATTAGGACTTAGTTTCCACATCTGGGAAGTAAGTAATCTCAGTACCTAATTGGGTTGATGTGAGGCTTGAATGTGAAGCCAAGTAGAGTTCTGGGCACAGAGCCTAGTACACCGTGAGCACCCCTGCCTTTGGGGATGTGGTCACCTGGGGCAGGTTAAGAGTGTACAATTATAAAGTGTGATCCCCTAAATGTCTCCCTCAGCCCTGGTCTAGGTGGCAGATTGGCTAGGTGATGGGAGTTGAGCTCCTGTCTCCTGGAGGACTCAGTTCTGCAGGGCAACGGGCTGTGACCCTCACAGGAGATGGCTACTTGATCAGCTGTCACTCCCTGCTTGAAACTGCCAATAGCCCCGGAGGTAAACCACAAAGTTATTACCTAGCCCCTTGCCAACCTCTTTTCTCTCTGTGTGTCTTTCTTCTCTATAGCCATAGCAGAATTTGAAATTCCTCACTCCTGTAGTCCTGCCCTGGGTCATTTTCCCCAGGCTGTTTCTTCTGCCTGTTTCTTCTCCTTCTCTAGGTCTCCAGCCCTCCTTTGCAGTCAAACCTTCCTTGACCACTGTCCACCCTAGTCCAGGTCCTGGCACATGCCTTCTGGAACAGCTCCTGTGATTATGTGCCAGACCCTCTTGCTCAACTAGTATGACTGCTCCTTGAGGGCAAGCTGTGCCCCTTGCCTAAGCCTTCCACCTAGGTTGGACTTGGATTCTACTTCTTTAACCAGCTTGGGACCCCAGCCCTACCACTGATCAGTCACTGGGGTAAGTCACCTCATCTCCCCAGTCCTCAGTTTCCTCATCTGTCAAATGGGGGTAAAAATGCACCTGCCTTATGGGGTGGTTGTGAGGATAAAGCAGATGGAGCCTTTTTCCTCTCAGCCTTGCCTCTCAGGTTTCCCTCTAACCCAGATTATGAGAGCAGAAAGGACTTGCTTTCAAAGAAGTCTTTTATTAGCTGCTTGCAGAGCATTGCTTAGGTCTGAAAAATGAGATCAACACCTTAATCCTTGCACAGGTGTCACCATCCCCTGGGGAAGAAGGCTAGTGTTGCTTCATCAAATGGATGCTCCACACCTTTCAAAAGCAAAAGAAAAAAAAAAGGAGGGGGTTGGCATCGGTACATTTCTACGGGCAGAAGACTTTAATGTCCCTTCCGGTAATTCCACTTCTAGCATTTTTTCTTTAGGAAATAACCAGAAATGTGCATCAAAGTTAATTGTGCATAGATTTTTACCACCAAGCATTATTTCTGATACTGAGGAATGAGGAACAAACCTAGTACCATTTGGGACTGATGATAAGAAGAGGCACATTCATACCACAGACCAGGCGGCTCTTAACAGTCATGCTGTAGAAGAATATTTTATGATAAGGGAAAGGCTGGGTGGTGTGATTGTGGTTGGGTTTTATCTTATTCTTTATACTTCTCTCAGCATTGTTATACGAGTGGTATTATGTCATCAGAGGGGTTTAAATGTATGACCTTACACAACAACGAGTGTTAAAGGTACCCAGTGGGCACTCGATGGCCCGTGTTGCTGGTTTCAGTGTCTCTCCATTGCTGTTGTCCTTGCCCTTGGTCGTGCCTTCTCAAGAGATTGCTTTCCCTGACTGTGCTGCCTGGTGCCTTGTCCCAGCCCCTCACCATGGCTTTCCTGCCTGTCATCAGTTATAGCTCATCACTCCCTCATCCATGTGGGGACCCCAGTAGACACCTCAGCTTTCCCAATTGATGACTCAGTGATGACCAGGACAGCTCTGGTCCTATTCTACCCTCTCTTGCAGAGTTAGGGGAGATGGAGCTGAATTCAAGAATGGGCGCTCATGAACTGTTTCAAGGAGAAAAGGTGGCTGGTCATCAGTGTCTTCTGGCCTCTCCACCAGTTTCCCAACTCCATGGATAGTGACCCACATTTCCTGCCTATTTCCTCTACACTCCCCACCAAAGGACTCCCTTTGGATGTATCATCTCTTCCTCCAACAGTCTCCTAACTTGAGCCCAAGAACCAAGTCCTCCCCACCCTCCCCCTTGCTTGAGTGGGGTGGGGGGATGGTACACTGCATATAAACCCTTGTGGGATTACATTGATTTGTTTCTAGTCCACATATCCTTGCAGATCTGTTCTAATTTCCGGAAACCCTGAATTGTAAAACAGAGGAAATAGAGGAGTTTGCTCCTAGTAATAATAAAAACGCATGTTGCCTTTGCTGTGTCCAGGAGACTTTCACCCACTACATCCTTTCCTCACTCAGCGGCTCGTGCAAACCCATCACCTCTGCCTGAAACTTTCAATGGTGAAGGTTTAGTGTCTCATCTTGGCCACCAAGGCCCCTCCAGCCTTGTTCTCCCCCCGACCTGCCCCTCTCCATGGACTTCCAGAAGTGTGCCCTGTGCTCTCCCACCTCTGGGCTTCCATGTCTCCTGTTCTCTCCAACCCAGATCCCACAGGAAGCCTCGCTATGCTTGAATCAGGGCCAGCACTTCCCTTGTGTGTCTCTGACCACATGCTGCTCCCTAACCTGCCCAGTGATGGGTCTGACTGTTCCCACATCAGCTGTGAGCTCTGTGGGGTCAGGGGCTATGTTTATCTTGTACAGTGTCACTGCTGTTCTCCACAGTCTGGCATATTGTGTGGCATGTAGCAGACGCTCAAATCATTAAATGGAGTCTAATGGAAATATAACTTTTATCTCTGAGAACGTTGTCTGGGTAGAATAGCAGGTGTCGACTTGTGGGTTGGAAGTGCCTGCCGAGCTCTGGGTTGCTGAGGGAGTGGAAGCCCTTTATTATTATTTAATAAACGTGGCTGGCTGTAGTAAGGGATCTTCCGTGGTGTGGAGAAGGGAGAATAACAAAAGGGTTTGGGAGATCTGGATATAGGTTTTGCCCTTGGAAGTGGGAGTACTGGGGAGGGTGTGTGATCCTTGAACAGGAAAGGGATGGATCATGAGGCACTGGGTTTGGGATCAAGGTGTAGTGGAATGAAGTTGCAGCTGTTGGATCCGGCCCCAAAGGTGGGCTGTGGGCTAGGAAGAGGCCACCCAGCACTATGAGTGCCTGCAAGGAGAGACAGGGGTTTCAATGAAGAAAGTCTCACCTGCACCAGAGCAAGGTCTGAACTCCTCATGCTGGTCACAGGGGCCTGGACTGGGAGACTTACGTGCCAGCGGTTGCTGCCAGGACACGTCCCTTACAGGAAGCCCTCGACATCCCGCCTCTTCCTGTGAGGTGGAATGAGGGGGTGGGCGTTAGAGCTCACCCCATGGAGAGAGTTGAGGAGGTCCGCTCAGAGCCTGGTCCGTTCACTTACTGGAGGGTACGCCTACCGAGAGCCTTAGCCCTTGAGCTGATGCTCTCTCCTCATATCCGGGGGCTGGCTTCACTTTCACCTTTCTAAGCTTCAGTTCCTGAGAAGTGGGCCCATACAACCCCTACACCTCACAAGGCTGTTGTGAACGTTGAAGTAGATCAAGCACCTAAAATGCACGCCTGGCACGTGAGAATAATTGATGAAGTTTTTATTTTTATGATGACGGTTTATACTTTCATAAAAGCCCATAACTAGTGTGCAGGGCATTTTTTATTCCTGATTTTATGGGGTTCTGAGGACTGTAGGAGTTATCTGTTGAATGAAAGAATGAATGAATACAGAAAATACTTTTGGTATTTAGATTGCCATGTTTATTTCAGCACGGAAGACCCAGGCCACAGCTGGCTGCTGTCTTTTCAAGCTCAGCGTCTGCCCACAAGCTGGCGTTTCCTGAGAACCTGCTGGGCGCGCGGGGATTCGTCCTCAATCTCACCCCCACAGTCGAGGAAAGTGAGGCTTGGGCAGGGCCCGACACGCCCAAGGTCAGCCTGGTAGGCGGGGCTGGGGCTCCTAGCGCAGGCTCCGGCTCGCCCGCCAGGGCAGCCCCTGGGGGGTCGCCACGGTCCCCTCCCTCTCGCATACCTGTCCCGCGAGCCACCCCGGGGGAAGCGGCAGCGGGAGGTTGGGCTGTGCACCCTTTCCCCGACCCGGTAAATTCTCTCCGAACTAGGCGTTGGGGGCTGTCCCGGGGGCCAGATCTCCCCTCCCTTCCTAGCCTTCCGCAGGACGCCGGCAGGACACGGCGAAGGGAGTGCTGAGCAGCTGCCTAGCCTGACTGCGTCCGGGTACCCGGCCACCAGGCTGGGGCGCCCGCTGGGGTCCCCGGCCCGCCTCCCGCCCACGTGGCCGGTTCGGCCTCTCCGCCCCCAGCCCCGCCCTGCCCCGGGGAACCGCCCCCGTAGCCTCCGCTGCCACCATCGTAGCTGCGGTGCGCTCTGCAGACTCGCCGGTCGAACCCGTGCTGGGCGCCGAGGTGAGTGTGGGCGGCTGGCCTGGAGCCCCGCTACTCTGCTAGACCTTCGGAGCGCGACACTTTCCCCGGCTGGCTTCTCTCCCACTTCAACCACCATGCCGGAGCGGGACCCCACCCCCATCTCCAAGTCGTCCCAGCTCCATCCCTGTGCCCGCAGCGGGCGATGTGCGCTCTCTGGCTCGGGGCACCCTGAGCGCGGCTTAGGTAGGCGGTGCCACCGCCAGCCTGGAGCGGCTGCCGCTCGCGCCGGAGACCCTGACTTAGGTCCTCTGGTAACTCTTGGGAGAAAGTTCCCGAGGTGCCACCTGTCCTGGGGCGCAGCCGCTTTTCCTCGGGGTGGCTTCCTTTCGGGCGCTGCTGGTCGGGGCTCGGAGGGCTGCGATCATTTCGCGGCTGGGAACCCGGCTTTGGGCGCGCGGGGCGGTGGCCGCGGTTTCTGGCCCACCCGAGCCGTAGTGCTCGCGGCTGCGTCTTTAAAACTGCGCGGCTAGAGGATCCCGAGATAGAGGCGGGGGAGGCGGACACCAAGGGGTTAAGGTGAACTTCGGTCCCTCGTAGTCAGAGACGGGTGAGTGTCTTCTGAATGTGGTAGTTTCTACCTGGTCAGCTTCCCTGGGGCTTTGCCACGGGGAAGAGCCGCGCTTGCACTATCAGCGGCCTCATCATGGGCTTGAACGTTTCTGAAACAGAGCGGCTTGTTCCTAGAGGGCTCTTGCTCCATTTAATGCCTGAAGCAGGCTTGCCTCCAGCACTGGGGGAGGGTGCGAGAACTGCCAAACAGTAGTTGTTAGCTGTCGTGGATGAACGAGCAGAAACACTACCCAGGTGTTACCCCTTTCTACCCTGGGGTGTGGAAGAGTTTTGCTATGTCTGCGTCTTAGCTGTGTGGTGTTGGGCAAGTTACTTCACCTGTCCGTATCTCAGTTTCCCCACCTGTAAAGTGGAGATGATAATAGTACAAACCTTAAAGGGTTGTGTAAGATTAAAGTTTTAATGTAGTGCCTGGTACAAGGTGAATTCTACCTTGGTTAGCTGTTCTTCTTCTCATTTTGGTTGATGTCTAATGGGGCTCCCCAGTGAGGTAGGTGGGCAGGCTTTTGGCACTTCCCCTTCCCCTGCTAATGACCTGAATTATTTACACAGTAGCCTCGGTGTCCGCTTCAGCCTAGAAATACTTGGACTTTGTAGTAACACTTCTTATGGTTAACCAGCCTTGTGCAAAATGTATCTCAGAATGTGAGATTAGAGATGACCTTTGTCAAGGACACTCCTGGAAAATGGGGTCTTGGACCTTCTCTGGAGGCTCTGGGGTGTTACTGGATGTTTCCCTCGCTGGGGTGGAGTGGATAAGGTTTCACTAGAATTCCTTCAGGCCTTGGTCCCCCTGATAGGCTGACATCCTCTAATCTCTGAGAATGTGGGAGTTTATTTAGGGGTACGAGGGCCTGATCTTGTCTCCTCCCTTCCATTTAGTCACCTCTAACAGATTGTCCCTTCCATCAGTGGAGTGTCTCTGGGCCACACCAGTTTAGTTTTTTCTTCTGGCAGTGGTAACCACAGACAGGCATTCTGAACCTGCGGCTCTTCTGAAATACACGTGAGATGTTTGGAGCACAGGTGTACATTTTTCCAGAGGGTTCTCTTTTCATCATATTCTGCAAAAGGCCCACACCCCACAAATGCGGGCCCTGAACCGCTGGTGGGAAGATGCAAGTTCTTGCTCCCTATACAGGGCAGGCCCAAGTTTATATGGAGTCGAGATGTCAACATTGCCTCTGCCCCTGTAGGTGGAGGTGCACACATGTTCCTTTGTGCCCTTGCTCAGAGCACACCTTCCAGTGGAAAATTCAGGTCTGCCTTGACTTGAGAAAATCTGATAAAGAAGTCATTTGGGGAAAGAAGGCAGGCGGTGGGGTTAGGAACTGTTGGCCTATGGTGGGACCTTTAGGATGGGATGCAGTTCATGAGAATTTGAACTCAGTGTGTCAGGAGACTTCTCAGGGCCTTTGCACGTGCTCCTCCTTCTGCTATGCACACTGTTCCACCACTTCTTCTCATGTCTGGCACTTTCTTGCCCTATAGCTCAGATGTCTCCTCTGTAGAGAAGGTTCCCCTGACCACTCAGTCCAAAGCAGCCCCGCAGTTTCTGTCACATTCCCCCATTGTATTTTACTCATGGTGCTTACCTGAAATGGTCTTACTCATGTATCTGTTTATGGGTTTATTGTCTTCACCCAGAAGAATGTAGAATCCAAGAGGGTAGATGTGTTGCCCTGGTCACTGCTGAGCTCTGGCCCCTAGCAACAGTAGGTGCTCAATAGATGTCCCTGAGTGACAGAACGAATGAGTGTCTGCTGCGAGAAGCAAGGCGAGTCTGGAGAGGTTTAAGAGTAGTAAAATGCAAAGGAACTGGCCATTAGTCAGGAACGCCAGGCTATAGTGACCTTTGAGGTCACATAGTTTAACCTGCAGTTTAAACCACCTCCACAACACCTCTTCCTAGTTATTGCTTAACCTGGGCTTGAATCCTCCAGTGAGAGGGAACTCGTTGCCTCCAGAGAGAGCCCATTCTTGTGGAGGAAAGAAGTGGTGTGCAGAGAACCAGATATAGTCCCTGTACCCCCTCTTATGAGGATGAGATGTGGCCTCCAGGCTTCTGCATGCTACTGCTCCAGTTTTTCTGGTCTACGTTGCCTCCTGATCCTTTCATCCATCACCGTCCATCCCAGAAAGCTGCCTTTACTTCTCTGCCATCACCAAGGTTCCTGAGCCCCTGACCAGAACTCAGTGTGCTACTGAGTCATATGTCATCTGAGGGGGGCTGAGGCAAAGAGGCATCAAAGAAAACTGCAGTAGTGTAGAAACTTTCAAGGCCAAGATCTGTATTGTTCAGGCTCCTGTAACTCATTGGGCAGCAGGGGTGGGTGGCAATGGGGTGTGGAGCTCTGTTTCTTTCACTCTTTTGTTCTTTCCCTGGATTTTTTCATTTCATTCCTTAATCGATTTATTAATTGTGGCCCTATATATATATATATATATATATATATATATTTTTTTTTTTTTTTTTTTTTTTTTCTCAGTACGTGGGCCTCTCACTGTTGTGGCCTCTCCCGTTGCGGAGCACAGGCTCCGGACGCGCAGGCCCAGTGCCCATGGCTCACAGGACTAGCCGCTCCGCGACATGTGGGATCTTCCCGGACCGGGGCACGAACCCGCATCCTCTGCATCGGCAGGCGGACTCTCAACCACTGCGCCACCAGGGAAGCCCCCCTAGATATATTTTTAAAAAATTAATCCTTGGTGGACTTCCCCAGCAGTCCAAACTAGGATCCCACATGCCACAAGGTGTGGCCAAAAAAAAAAAAAAAAAAAATTATTCATCCTTGGACCCATTATCTTCATGGTTTGTATAAATATTGCCTGATTCATATCACCTCACATATACAAGTTGAAACTTGAGTGAAAACGAAATGTTTTCATATATGATTCTAACTTATTGAGTCACTTTCTACGTGGGAGGTCACCATTGTGGGGAGTGGAGCCGGGTCCACTGTGGAGAAGTTTGGTGGCAAGCTTTGCTTTTTTCATGTGCCTTAGCCACTTAGCTCAGCTCAAGAACCACTTATGGAGGGAGGGCTCTGGCCTGGACGCACGGCAGTCAAGGAAACCAACAGCATTCCTCCCTTTAGGAGTTCACATCCCAGTGATGGAGATGGACAGTAGACAACTAGACCTATAATATAATGTCCGGGAGTGTGATCAATGTGATGAAGGAGATGAAGCTGGAGAAGGGGATCCAGAGTGGCTGGGTTGGAGGCAGGGTTGGTTTAGGTTAGGGAAGGTCTCTCTGAGGAAGCAGCATTTGAGCAGAAACCCAGTTGAAAGAGGGAGCAGCCATGTGGGTGTCTTGGGGAAGACCATTCTATGCATATAAAACCCAAGGTTGTGGTCAAGCCCCTGGTGTGGCCAGTCAGCTCTTGAGCCCTGGACATGGTCTGTCTCCCTGGCGAAGGGAGAGGGGAAGTGAGCCGTGTGGGCAGAAGCTCCCCCACCTTCTCCCCAAATCCTAGCAGGTGACTGGAGTAAGAGCTCAGCATTGTGTGCTCTCCTGGTTGACCAGAATGCTCGTGCCTTCCTTTCTAGAGGGTGGGACCTGGAGCGATGATGTTCCTGAAATTGCTGCCTTGACAACTGAGCATGAGCCTAGGGGGCTTGATGCAAGATTCTCATTGGTTATAGCAGTGTGTGTGTGTGTGTGTGTGTGTGTGTGAATATACTGTGGAAAAGGAACTGACATGGCAGAGCCTTCAGTAAATGACAGTTGATCTGAATGGCTTTGCCTTGGGTGCTGAGCTCAGCACCAATATCTTCATATTATCTCTGCAACTGTCCTGTGTCACGGACCCTCTTAGTGAACCCATTTTTTGGAACCCATTTTTCACACCCAATTGTGGTGTGGAGTGATGAATAACTTGCTAATTGTTTGTTTTCTTGGGCCTCTTGTCAGTTGTATTGGGAGAGATGAAGGTGAGGAGGATCTTCTCTGAAGATTTATTCAGTGATTTAAAGAAAGATGGGTGTTTTATTTATTTTTAATTTATTTATTTTTGGCTACGTTAGGTCTTCGTTGCTGCACGCAGGCCTTCTCTAGTTGTGGTGAGTGGGGGATACTCTTCATTGCGGTGTGCAGGCTTCTCATTGTGGTGGCTTCTCTTGTTGTGGAGCATGGGCTCTAGGCTCGTGGGCTTCAGTAGTTGTGGCTCACAGGCTCAGTAGTTGTGGCTTGTGGGCTCTAGAGCGCAGGCTCAGTAGTTGCGGCGCACGGGCTTAGTTGCTCTGCGGCATGTGGGATCTTCCCGGACCAGGGATCGAACCTGTGTCCCCTGCATTGGCAGGCAGATTCTTAGGTACTGTGCCACCAGGGAAGTCCCAAGATGGGTGTTTTATATATCTTAGATAGGCCTCTCTTTTGTGCACATCCCTGTGGAATGTCAGCTCTGGGAGGCAAAGCCTGCTCCTGGCCAAATGCTCAGTCCCTGGCTCAGTGAGGGTTTGTTGCGATGTTAGGTGGATGCCCCAGGGTTTCTGGTGGCCATGGAACAACAAGGCTGGAGGAGGTCATTGCCTTCATTTCCCAGGTGTCTCCTGACTTTTCCAAGGTGGACCAAAAGTCAGGGCAGAACTAGACATGGGGCCCAAGTCAAAACCAGAATGCTCCAGAAAGAGAGGCTGGGGCCCGTGGCCAGAGTTGGAGGATGAAGGAGGCAGCTTGGTGTCTTGCCTGGCTCAGCCAGCTAAAGACCAAGCTAGTTATTTAACAGTTCAACTTGGTTCCTTGTCCCAACACCTCACCTTCACTTCCAGCCAGCATATGGTAAATTTATGGATCTGGATTTGCTGTTCCTGCCAATAGAACCCCAAGCCCTGAATTCATCTCCAGTTCTGAGCTCAGTAATATTTCCTGGAAGCTGGAGCAGCACACTGACTGGCTTTGAGGCAAATAGAAATTGTAGAGATGGCATTTGGGGTCCTGTGTTCCAGTCTCCACTCCAGCATTTTCAGTGAAGTGACCTTGGACAAGGTGCCTAACCTCTCCAAGCCTGTTTGCTCATCTGTAAAGGGGGGTGGTGCTTGCCTGTGCCTCACAGGTCTGCTCTGAGGATGAAATGAGAAGATATTTGCAAAGTGCTTACCTCTGTCACAGCCTGCATGCGGGAGGGGCTGTCCAGGGTTGTCATCTGGTGACTAAGGATTGACCCAGGTCACTCCATCACTGCTTTGTACTCCTAATAGGAGAGGTGTGCTCAGACACATTGGAAGTTCTTCATTCAGATTTGGGGGTTTCATTGGCGTGGGTGTTATTCTTTTTGGAGATGATCTTATTAGGAGCCAAATCTGGATAATGGAGTTGGGGTCAGTTTATGGTGAGACAGAGGTCAGGTTGAACCACTGCCGAGACCTCTTGCCCAACCACAGCCACCCATCCTCTCCCAGCAGTCTCCCCAGCCCCCAGCCTACAGTGGCCATCCCATGTCCGCATATCCCTCCGTCTCTGAGGGGCATATGACACCTTGGAACTTGGCTGCTTCAACTCACCGTTCCTACTCATCTTTACCACACCACATCCCAAGTCACCCTCTGCCTCCTGTAACAGAGCTGAACCTGACATCCCCCAAATACCCCAGAAGCTCTTCCACTTTCAAATCTTTGCTCCTGCTGTTCCCACTACTTGGAATGCTCTTTCGCTTTTGTCCACTTTCACAGATTCCCGCACTGCCCACTTTAGTGGCCTCTTCCCTCTTGGCTAGAAAAAGAAATGCTCTTTTGCATAGGAAACTCTGATTATTTCTTAATACAAGGAAATGCAAACAAATCAGAAGTTGTAGAGTAAAAAATGAAATTCCACCTCCTTCATCCCAGGCTTGCATCCAGAAAGAACATTTATGATCAGCTGGCTGTGTATTTCTCTTGCATTCTTACGTACAGATGTGTGTACCTGTGTATATCTTTAAAAACCAACATAATTGCTCATTTTTTATCTATTCTTCTCCAGCCTTTTTTTTTCTTCTTCTTCATTTAGCCATATGTACAAGAGCACTTTCTCTGTCCATATGCTTTCTTCTTTTTACCTGCCCTGGCTCTCCCCTTCCTCAGGGAAGAGTGTACAAATTTGTATGGAAATAGGTTTTCATTTCTCTTGGGTACATACCCAGCAGTGGAATTGCAGGTCGGATGGTAACTCAATGTTTAACATTTTGAGGAATTGCCAAATGTTTTCCGTAGTGGCTGTACCATTCTGCAATCCCACCAGTGGTATATGAGGGTTCCAATTACTCCACATCTTCAGCAGCACTTGTCACTGTCCATCTTTTTGCTTATTGCCATTCTCGTGTGTTTGAAATGGTATCTCATTGTGGTTTTGGTTTTCATTTCCCTAATGGTTAGTGGTGTTAAATATCTTTTTTTAACTTTAAGAGCAGTTTGGGTTTATAATAAAACTGAGAGGAAGGTACAGAGATTTCTCCTGTACTCCCTGCTCACACACATGCATAGCCTCCACCATTATCAACAGCACTCTCCAAAATGGTACATCTGTCACCAAGGATGAACTGGCATTGGCACATCATAATCATCTAAATTCTGTAGTTTACCTAATGGCTCACTCTTGGTATTCTACTCTCAGTGGGTTTGGATAAATGTACAATGACATATATCCTTCATTATAATATCATACAGAGTATTTCACTACCCTGAAAATCCTCTGTGCTCTACCTGTGCATACCTTCCTCCACCCTCCACCATAACCACTGATCTTTTTATTGTCTCCACAGTTTTGTCTTTTCCAGAATATCATGTAGTTAGAATCATACAGTGTGTAGCCTTCTCATTTTGGTTTCTTTTGCTTAGTAATATGCAGTTAAGGTTCCCCATGTCTTTTCATGGCTTGATAACACATTTTTTTAGCACTGAATGATATTCCATTGTCTGGGTATATCACAGTTTATTATTCCATTCACCTACTGAAGGACGTCTTGGTTGCTTCCAAGTTTTGAAAATTATGAATAAAGCTGCTATAAACATCTATGTGCAGGTTTTTTTTTTTGAGATATACATTTTAAAGTAATAACTAGAATTATGACTTATAACATTATACCAGAACATATAAGATTTTTAGGAATTTCATGTAATGTCTGAAACATTTATATTAACATATTTCCGTACAAATAACCCAAAGAAAGTTTAGTATTAGTTTAGTTTTGTTTTTTATATAGCAGGTTCTTATTAGTCATCAGTTTTATACACATCAGTGTATACATGTCAATCCCGATCTCCCCATTCATCCCACCACCATCCCCACCACCCCCGCCGCTTTTCCCCCTTGGTGTCCATATGTTTGTTCTCTACATCCGTGTCTCAACTTCTGCACACTTTGTGTGGACATAAGTTTTCAGCTCTTTTGGGTAAATACCAGGGAGTGTGATTGTTGGATCATATGGTAAGAGAGTGCTTAGTTTTTTAAGAAACCACCAAACTGTCTTCCAGAGTGGCTGTACCATTTTCCATTCCTACCAGCAGCGTATGAGAGTGCCTGTTGCTCCACATGCTTGTCAGCATTTGGTGTCGTCAGTGTTTTGTATTTTGGCCATTGTCATAGGTGTTTAGTGGTATCCTCATTGTTGTTTTAATTTGTGTTTCCCTGTTGTCATATGATGATATGGAGCATCTTTTCATATGCTTACTTGCCATGTGTATATCTTCTTTGGTGAGGTGTCTGTTAAGGTCTCTGGGCCGTTTTTGATTCAGGTTGTTTGTTTCTTGTTGAGTTTTAGGAGTTCTTTGTATATTTTGTGTAACAGTCCTTTATCACATGTGTCTTTCACAAATGCTTTCTCCCACTCTGTGACTTATCTTCTGTTTCTCTTGGTGTTATCTATTGCAAAGCAGAAATTTTTAATTTTGTGAAGTCCAGGTTATCAATTATTTCTTTCATGGATTGTGTTTTTGGTGTTGGATCTAAAAAGGCATCACCATTACAAGGTGTTCTAGGTTTTCTGCTGTGTTATCTTCTGGGTGTTTTAGACTTTTGCATTTTACATTTAGGTCTGTGATTCATTTTGAGTTAATTTTTGTGAAGGGTGTAAGGTCTATGTTTAGATTTTTTTCTTCTTTTTTTGTATGTGGATGTGCTGTTGTTTCAACACCATTTGTTGAAAAGATGGTCTTTGTTCCATTGCATTGCCTTTGCTCCTTTGTCAGAGATCAGTTGACTGTATTTATGAGGGTCTATATTTCTGGGCTCTCTATTCTGTTCCATTGATTTATTTGTTTATTCTTTTGCCAGTACTGCAGTGTTTTGATCACTGTAGCTTTATAGTAAATCTTGATGTCAGGTATCCTCAGTCTTCCAACTTTGTTCTCCTTCAATATTGTGTTGATTGAATATCTTTTAATATGCTTATCAGCCATTTGTATATCTTCTTTGGAGGAATGTCTATTTAGATCTTTTGCCTATTTAAAAAATTGGGTTGTGTTTTTACTATTGAGTTGTAAGGGTTCTTTATATATTCTAGATTCAGTCCCATATCAGATACATGAATTTTCAACATTTTCTCCCATTCTGTGGGTTGTCTTTTCACTTTCTGGATGGTGTCCTTTGAAGCCCAGGGTTTTAATTTTGATGAAGTCAGTTTATCTCTATTTTTCTTGTATTGCTTGTGCTTTGGGTGTCATATCTAAGAAACCTTTGCCTAATCCAAGATCATAAAGATGTATGCCTAAGTTTTCTTCTAAGAATTTTATAGTTTTAGCTCTTACATTTAGGTCTTTGATACATTATTTTTAGGTATGGTGTGAGGTAGACGGGTACAGCTTCATTCTTTTGCATGCGGATAGCCTGTTGACCCTGCACAGTTTGTTGAAAAGACTATTCTTCCCATTGAATTGTCTTGACATCCTTGTCAAAAATCAGTAGGCCATAAATGTGTTTATTTCTGCATTCTCATTTCTATTCCATTGGTCTGTATGTCTGTCCTTGTGCTAGTACCATTGTTGGTACAATCTTGATTACTATACCCTTGTAGTAAGTTTTGAAATCGAGAAATACTAATCTTTCCACTTTGTCCTTTTCCATTATTGTTTTGGTTATTTTGGGTCCCCATATGAATTTTAGGATCAACCTGTCAATTTCTGCAAAAAAGGCAGCAAAGAATTTGACAGGGGTTGTATTCCCATATTCCCCTGCCTCCATGCCTTGAGAAGTGTGGTGAGAACTAGGGACCCCCACAGCCCTGGAGGTACCAGGGTGTGGTGGAGGGCATTTCAGTGAGGCTGCATTTTAATTTGTTTTATCTATTGGGCAAAGAGGCAGGATTTCATTTAAGGGGAGAGTTTTGATGCTAAAGCAATTTTTGTCCCCCCCCCAATCATAGTTTGAAGAATGGAATAAAAATAAGAAAGGAATACTATCACACATTAAAAGATTAGTTTACACCCCTACATGCACTTACGTGTTCCAGATGTAATGCTTTGGCACAAGTCCAAGATTGTATTCTCATGGAAGAAGAAATAAAAAGCAAAGCACCTACATGTGCATCAATAGGAATCTGGTTTTCTGAATTTAAGGAACAACCTGGGAACTCCATTGGAAACTGCACATCCACTCACACCTCAGCTTACTCTCAGCTGGGATGAGGAGATCCATTTTAAACAAAACACTGCTAATGCATGTGTGTGTGTATGTGTGTTGAGGGGGATGGAATTACCCCTGTTGTTTCAAAAAAATTTGGGCTGAGTTTTTAGTTCATTTCTGGAGGGGGGAAAAACTTATATGCAATAGAATTATTTTGAGATCTTCAAAACCTAAACTCCTTTGGTTTAACAGATTCCCTTTACCTAAGCTGTTAGAATAGTTCATAGGGATTTCATTTCCATTCTTCAGTGAGGGGTGTGTGTGCATGCATGTACACCTAGAAAGTTAGGGGAAAAACACAGTGATAAAACCCAACCCCAAAACAAGGAAGCGTGTTATAGAGCTGAGTGAGGTTCCAGTCTCAGAAGGTGCAGCTTAGCTGACCTTGTGTAACCTCTCTCTATGACACATCTCCCAGGGGGGTGGAAAAACTGTTTCTCTCCAGCTTGGCTTTAATTTTACAAAAGCCCTGTGCAGTCTTGCAGAGTCACGTGGTTTTCTTAACAAATTGCTCAGATTTCATGTGTTCTGGGCTGGGCAGGGGCTCACTAATCCTTGGCCAGCATTGTGAGTCAGAAAATATTTAAATGACCACCTGAGTCCTTCGAGGAGAGAGAGTTAACATAGGGAGCTGGAGTGACTCTTAACAGCACTGCAGGAAACAAGGTGTAGAATTGATACCAATATTAGCAGCTCTCTTTTATTATCCTAGTAAAGAATGTTATATTGCCTTTTAGAGTGAGATAATGATGATGCTACCAAATTTTATTGAGTACTTATTATATGGTGGAGTCTGGCTTTTCACACTTGTTTTTGATGTGACCCATTGTAAGAAATAAATCTAGACAGTAACCTGTTGGGTGTGTGTGTGTGTGTGTGTGTGTGTGTGCACACATATCTAAAAGAAGTTTGGTAAGACACTACTTATGTATGTATGTCTAGTGTCCTATGTATGTCTAGTGTCCTCTGATAATTCTTTTCAGCATTAATGAATTTATGCTTTTAAAAAAAATGATGGTTGTGAGACCCACTAAATTTATTTCAGTAATGGGTCAAAAACCTACTATTTGAAAAACACTGTGCTAGACAATTTACTATGTGTTTTATTTATTATTTTTTAAAAAATAAATTTATTTATTTTATTTTTGGCTGCATTGGGTCTTTGTTGCTGCACTCTGGCTTCCTCTAGTTGCGGCGAGCGGGGGCTACTCCTCATTGCAGTGTGTGGGCTTCTCATTGCGGTGGCTTCTCTTGTTGCGGAGCACGGGCTCTAGGCTCTCAGGCTCAGTAGTTGTGGCGCACGGGCTTAGTTGCTCCACGGCATGTGGGATCTTCCCCGACCAGGGCTCGAACCCGTGTACCCTGCATTGGCAGGCGGATTCTTAACCACTGTGCCACCAGGGAAGCCCCTACTGTGTGTGTGTGTGTTTTGAGGTACGTGGGCCTCTCACTGTTGTGGCCTCTTCCGCTGCGGAGCACAGGCTCCGGACGCGCAGGCTCAGCGGCCATGGCTCTCGGGCCCAGCCGCTCCGCGGCATGTGGGATCTTCCCAGACCAGGGAATGAACGCGTGTCCCCTGCATCGGCAGGTGGACTCTCAACCACTGCGCCACGAGGGAAGCCCCCTACTATGTGTTTTATATGTACTATCTCATTTAATTCTCACAGCAAACTCGTGGAGGGGATATTATTATCCCCATTTTATGTATGGGGAAACTGAGGCACAGAGAGGTAACTTGCCCAGGGTCACACTGTGAATGAGTAGTGGAGCTGGGCTTGAACCCAGAAACTGGGTACTGTTAGAAGTTCAAAGGAATAGGGTATAACTTAATATCCTAATGAGTTAAACATAGTACATATAAAACACACACACACACACACACACACACACACACACACATCTCACACATACAGAGGGAGCGTGGGCAAGAGTGAGAGCAAGAGAAGGAGAGAGAGAGAGATTTATTTTGAATAATTGGTGATTATTCTATGTGATTGTAGAGGCTTGGCAAGTTAAAATTCTGCAGAGTAGGCTGGCAAGCTGGAGACTCAGGGTAGAGTTGCAGTTTGAGTCCCAGGGCCACCTACTGGCAGAATTCCTTCCTGCTAGTGGAGGTCAGTCTTTGTTCTGTTAAGGCCTTCGACTGATTGGATGAGGCCCACCCACATTATGAAGAGCAACTTGTTTTACTCAAAGTCTATGATTTAAATGTTAATTTCATCTAAAAAAATTCCTGTACCTTCAAAGAAACATCTTGAATAATGTTTTACCAAATATCTGGGCCTTAGAGTCTAGCTGAGTTGATGTTTAAAATTAAGTATCACAGGGCATAAGATAATGTTTGAAGTTGTTCAGAAGAAATGAATAAGGCAGTGGGAAGCAGGAGTGTGGTACTGTTACAAATGGGAGAACATTTCAGAAAGAACTCCCTCTCCCATGACTAACTGCAAAATAAGGCCATCCCTGGCTCCTATGCAATTACAGAGGGACAGCATGGGTTGGCAGATGAGTTGGGGGTAGGGGCAGCTCAGATTTTCTTGCTTTGAGTTGAATGGATTTTTCTTACATTTCACTTTTAGATCAGAGGCCTGAGAATTCATGGCCCTAAGTAAACAGGGCCATTTATTTGCAGCTACTGGGTGCTTGTTCAGTAGATTTATCTGAATTGCTGTATATGCTAATGTGACATTTGTGTCTCAGCCTAAACTTGAGAGATTTTGCTCCCCTCTCCTGGGCCACAAGCTACCACACAGCTGTGGTGACCTCTGGGTCACTGGCCACAGGAACTGTTGGTATTTGGGGCTGTCTGGGTGGGAATTCAGGCTGTATGTGTGAACATGGTACCCAGACAACATTAAATTTATTATAGTTTTAATTTTATCATTTTTAATCGAGATTATTCACATAGCATAAAATCAACCCTTTTAAAATATACAGTGTAGTAGCAGCTTTGAGTATATTCACAAGGTTGTGCAGCCATTACAACTATCCAATTCCAGAATATTTTCATCACCCCAAAGTATAGCTTTTTATTTTGAAAGTAATTTAAACATTCAAGAACACTGTCCACTGGATCTGTCCCATCAACACACAAACATGCTGTTATTTTTCCCAACTTAAGAAGAAAACCCACCCCACTTCTTCCTCCAGTTACACCCCCATTTCTTTTCAGTTTAGAGCAGAACTTTTTGAAAGAATTGTCTGGACTTACTGATTCCAATTCTTTGCCTCCCATGCTCTCTCAGTTAAAAAAAAATTGTGATAAACTACATATAACATAAAGCTTACCATCCTAACCATTTTGAAGTGTCCAATTCAGTAGTGTTAAGTATATTCACATTGTCGTGCAACAATCTCCTGAACTTTTTCATCTTGCAGAATTGAAACTCTATATCCATTAAATGACAATTCTCCATTTCTCCCTCTCCCCAGACCCTGGCAACCACCATTCTATTTTCCATCTCTATGAATTCACTACTCTAGATGCCTCATATAAATAGAATCAATATTTGTATTGTATGTATTTGCAAGACAGTATTTGTCGTTTTTGGTGACTGGCTTACTTCATTTAGTATAGTGTCTTCAGTGTACATCCATGTTGTAGCATGTGCCAGAATTTCCTTCCTTTTTTAAGGCTGAATAATATTCCAGTGTATGTATACATCCCGTTTTGATTATGCGTTCTTCTGTTGCAGGGGCACTTGGGTTGCTTCCTCTTTGGGCTCTTGTGAATAATGCCGCTTTTATGCCAATTCTCTTTTGAGCCCATTATTCCTTATGAATATCTTGCTCAGGTCTGCAGTGACTGCCATGTTCCTTATTCCAGTGGCCCATCTGTGACCCCATCCTGCTTGGCTGCCAGCAGTGTTTGACATAGTTGGTTATTTTCTCTTTCTTGAAGCTCTTTCTTTACTGGGCTTCCAGGACACTGGTCCTCTTCCCACATCTCAGTTAAGGGCAACTCCATCCTTCTGATTACTCAGACCCAAAGCCTGGGGTGTGGTTTTTGACTCATATCTCTCATCCCCACACTCGTCAGAGAATCCCACTGTGTGTACTGTCAATACCTAGAGTGTGGCCACTGCTTACCACCCTTGTTGCTACCACCCTTGACCAAGCCCCTTTCCCCTCTCACCTGAATGACTGTGGTGATCTCTTTGATGGTCTCCCAGTTTCTGCCCTTACCTCCTTCCAGCTTGTTCTCAATTCAGAGCCGGAGGGATCCTTCTGAAGTGGTGGGCAGATCGCCACCCAGTTTGCTCAAAACCCTCAAAAGGTTACAGCAAAAGCTATAGTCCTTACAGTAGCCTGCAAGACCCCCACGATCCGGCCAAATTTCCTCTCTTGACTCCTCTTTTGGTTTGCTCTTCCCCTGTCCACCCCACTCCAGCCACATCAGCCTCAATTCTCTCCTCTACTTGGACACCTCAGGGTCTTTGCACTCACTCTTCCACCTGCCTGGAATATTTTTCTCCTGACTTCAGCGTAACTTGGTCCCTTACTTCCTTCAGCTTTACTCAGATATCACCTTCTCTGGCCATCGTATCTAAACTGTCACTACTACCCCCAGCACTCCCCTCTGACTTTCTAGACTTAGTTTTTCTCTTTACTCCTATCACAATCCAGTATAGGGTATATTTTGCTGATTCATCTTTATCCGTTTTCTGCCTCCCCCACTAGAATGTAAATTCTATGAGGGCCAGGGCTTTTCTTCTATTCTATTCCCTGCCATACTCCCAGCACTTCGCCTGGCACCAAGCAGACACTCAGTAAATGGGTTCCATTATTGGAAGCAATAAATGAAAGTTTGGAAAATAGAGATTAAAAGCCATTTATGATTCTTTCATTATGATACAATTCTTGCCGTATTTTTTTCTTACATGTGAATTGTTCCAATGTAAGTATATGTGTGTGTGTGTCCCATTTTTTCCCACCAGACATTCATTCCTCCTTAAGATTTTTTTTAAGTTGCTACATAATCTTCATGATTACTTGCTAAACAGCAACATAATGTTTCACTGAGTGGATGTAGCAATTTTATTTAACCTTGTTGTTTTGTTTAGTACTATTGGACAGCTTCCAATCTGTTGTTATTGGAGATTACACCACAGTGTCTGTTGGGCATTTGCCCTGCCTCCCTCCCTCTCCTCTGAAGGAGTCCTCTTTCTCCTGAGCCTGGGTGGGGACTGGGGCCCAGGCTGGGCCCATCATGGTTCCCCAGCCACCTGGCTATGGTGATTGGTTCAGGGCTGCCTGTAGCCCCAGCCAGGACAGGCCATGGGCTTCCCTCAGGTCACCCTTGCTCAAAAGTGTCAGAGAAGATACTCAGAGGCATCAGAGCAGTAAGGAAGGGGCCCCAGAGTATAGCATAGTGACAGGATGAGAAGGGGGCTGGGCACATTATCTGTGGATCCAGTCACTGGACTGAGCTGTTCCAGTATCCTTCCAACAAATTCCCCTTTTCACTGATCTAGATGGAGTTGGATCTCTCACTGCAAGGAGTGAGTCTAGATTAATCCAACCCAGTGGAGCACCCCCTACCCCCTCCTATCCCCCCCACAATTCCCTTTTTTTAGTTCTTTAGTCCAGAGCAAGGGAAGATGTTACAGACCTAAGTAAGGCGTTGTTCAGGGCAGAAAATGGATGTCGACAGAGCAGCTCGATTTTTTTGGGTCACAACTGGAGAGACAGTGTGAAAGCATCATCTGCCTGGATTCAGGTGCTGGCACTGCCATCTGGTAGGGGTAACCTCAGTTTCTTTGTCTGTAAAATGGGAATGGAAATAATCACATCCCACCTCAGGAAATTGTTTTGAGGACTAAATGAGTTAACACACAAAAAGTCTTTAGAATGGTGTGTAACAGAGTGAGAGAATGCTCACTGAGCATTAGCTGTGGCAGCTGCTGGGTTATGATGCCCAACTCTTTTAAGGGCAAGAGGAGTTAAACATAGAACTACCGTATGATCTAGCAATTCCACTCCTGTGTGTATACGCAAAAGAATCGAAAGCAGGGACTCAAACAGATACTTGCACACCCATATTCATACCAGTGTTATTCACAATAGCTAAAAAGTGGAAACAACCCAAGTGTCCATTGGCAGATGGATGGATAGACAAAATATGGTACATACCTGCAATGGCGTGTTACTCAGCCATAGAAAGGAAGGACATTCTGACACATGCCACAACATGGATGTACCTTGGAAACGTTATGCTAAGTGAAATAAATTGGACACAAAAGGACAAATATTGTATGATTCCACTTACATTAGGTACCTAGAATAGGCAAATTCATATAGACAGAAAGTAGAATAGAGGTTACCAGAGGCCAGAGGGAGGGGAGGAAGGGGAGCTATTGTTTAATGAGTATATGGAGCTTCTGTTCAGGATGATGAAAAAGTTTGGAGAAGGGTAGTGGTGATAGTTTTACAGCATTGTGAATGTACTTAGTGTCACTGAGTTGTACACTTAAAAATGGTAAATTTCATGTTGTGCATATTTTTCCACACACAAAAAAATGGTGTAAGGGGAGCTAGAGGGTGTGAAGGGGTGTGAACCCTATGGTGGGTCTCCTGGACTTTTTCTTTACAGGTTGAAGTTAAATGGAAGTGGAACAAAACACAGTGAAGAAAAAAAACAAACAGGCCCAGACCCAAAAAGAAGTGGTGGTGGTGGCAGTGGGGTAGACTACCCAGGAGCCCACAGAATCCCTCTAAAGGTGAAAAATGATAGACAAGGAGAGTGTCCAAATGGGTGTTCTTAGTGACTGTGGGCAGGTCAGTCCAGTCCCCGGGTCAGATGGGCCCAGCCCAGGACTGGAGCCCATGTGAGTCACAGCTCACTCCCCAGCAAACAAAGGGACGTGGCAGGGAGGAACTTGGCTGTGACTCAGAGGCCACAGTCGCTGTGAGCTTCTTCCAGGCGCCCGCCCCTCCGATTCCCTCATCAGCTTCCCCTTGTTGGGGTGGAGGCAGGTATACCCACTTCTGTGCAGGCCATTGGGAAGGCTCCCCAGCGGAGCCTAAAAGTTGTCCAGAGTTCTTTTGCAGCTCCTTTTTGGAAACACAATAATAGCAGCTGCATTGATTGAGCGCTTAGTGTGCTCAGGGCTCTGCACATTCAATCTCCTTCAAGCCTTAGTCTCAGCCTATCAGCTAGTCTTATCAGTCTCATTTTATAGAAGAGAAAATGGGCTTATAGGGTGAAGCAACTTGCCTGAGGCCACACAGGCTGCAAATGGCAGAGATTCAGGAGGCTGGACTTGTAACCATGCTGACACATAAACACACACACACACACACACACACACACACACACACACACACACACGTGGAAGATTAGACTCCAAAATGTGACCTATCTCTAAGTCATAGGTTTAAAGACAACTTTAACATTTTTTCTTTGTGCTTATGAAAAACATTGGAAAATACAGATAATAAGTATATTTTACAACAAAAAAAATCGTTAAATATGGTTGCATTTCAGGTCTTTTTTTTTTTTTTTTTTTTGCGGTACGCGGGCCTCACTGTTGTGGCCTCTCCCGTTGCGGAGCACAGGCTCTGGGCGCGCAGGCTCAGCGGCCATGGCTCACGGGCCCAGCCGCTCCGCGGCATGTGGGATCTTCCTGGACCGGGGCACGAACCCGTGTCCCCTGCATCGGCAGGCGGACTCTCAACCACTACGCCACCACGGCAGCCCTCAGGTCATTTTTATTGGTACCTTTGGGATCCTGAAGAGTGGATGACATTAAACAAACCCACTGAGTACTGAGTGCTACTCACTGTGCAGGGCACTGGGAGTATCACAGTCATGACAGTTCTGTCCAGTGTTTATAAAACTGATGGCATTGCAAAAGGACCAGACTCATTTGGAGCAAATTACTATAAATGTTACAATAAATAAGATAGGTGTAATATAGTTTGCACCTTAAAGGAGCAAGCTGTAATACTCGTTTCTAAGGCGTTATTTTTCTGTGTGTAAAAGGCCACATGTCTTGTTTTATGGAAAGAAACTTGCTCTTTCAAGTTTTGTATTAGAGATTGTAGGAAATATGTAACCTTTCCCTGCTTACGGTCACTTCTTAATGAATGTGACAATGATAAGGACAGGACCAAAAAAGTTAAAGCCCGATCAATACGGGGGGAAAGGAAATTCATCTTAGTCAATAGTTTAAATCTCATCTCCTGAAATTTTATGAGTTAAGCTGGTGGCAAACTGACTCATTTAAGTGGCCCATCCTCAACTTTTTCCTATCTTTCTAGTATCAACAGGAAAATAAGAGTAAAATTAAGCACCTGTTGTTTTGTCCATTATAGTAAGAGGCATTCTTTCATGCATTCATTCAACAAGTGCATATTGAGTGATGTGATGGCTGGGGTTTACTTCACTGGGAGGCGTATAGAAGAAAAAAAGATTAGGAACAAGTTGACCATTGAAGTCATATGGTGGGCACACTCTGTCTACTTCTGTATGTGTTTGAACTTTTACATTCAAAACAACTTAATATATATATAATATTGAGCACTTAAACCTTGGGCCAGGTCATGTGCTAGGTGCTGGGGAGGGCTTGGTCGTCAAGACAGGCTCAGATTCTGACCTTCTGGAGTCAACAGACAGACTCATTCAGGAAACATGTATTAAGCAAATAGTCACATGAATGTAAGTAAAATTACAGCTGTGATAAGTGCTGAGAAATCACGAGCTGAGATGCAAAAGTCTACAGTGTAGACCCCATTCCACCCAGGACTGGAGGAGGAACTAAGACCTCAGCTTGAGGTAGAATGAAGAGGGTAGGTGTTTGTGTGTGTGTGTACAAGCGTGCACTCAATCGTACACTTGTGTGCAAGCACAGTCAAGGGTGAGAGGCTATGGTTCTTTGCCTGCCTGAACCATGAGGTGACAGAGGATTTCAGAGTAGACCAGCTAACTGAATGCCCTTCATCCTCTTAGAGAGCTTTTGTGGTGCATGTTCAACGTGTTCAAGAAGATAACTGAGGCAGAGCATAACCTCCATTGGATTCCGATTCTGCTTAGGGAAAAAAATCCAAACTTTTTCTTACCTTCCGCTACATACCCTACCACTCCCTGCCATGCCTTCTAGCCGCATCCCAGTCCCTGTTGTTTCTCAGTCTTTGTATATAATACTATTCACCCCTGCTCTTTTCAGGGCCAGCTCCTTTCCATATATAGGTCTTGGCTCAAATGTTGCAAGGGAGGCCTTCTCTTAGCACTTCTCCCTGTTTACTTTCTCTTCCCCCATTTTTTCTTAGTCTCTTCCACAGGCTCTGAGCATGGTGACAGCAGGGGCTATGTCTGGTCATATCCTGAGGCCTCCCTAATACCCAGCCCGTAGATGCAGACAGTGGGCACTCAGCAGATCTGACAGCCAGGTGCTATCTTACATTGTCCCTGTGCATATTCCTACTTAACCATTTTGCAGTTTAAAAGGATTTTGACCTATGTACAATTGTCAGAATGGACTTTTGGGAAGTTGTGGAAGCTTCACGTGAGGTGAGAGTACTTTGTACATGGTTTGTGTCCAGAAATTCTCTCAAACAATAGGGACATGTACGTCTGAATTCTGTTGGGCTGCAGGAGGTGAGGTGGAGTTAGATGCTTCTGCAGGATCCAGGTAAAGGACAGGGGTATCTGGGAAGTTGCATCTTCCTCTGGGAGTGACAGAAGAAGGGGGGTCCTTCTTGTGTGTCTGGTTTGTGGTCACAGCTGACAGAATGTTACCCTCAAAGTACGCCCCTATCACCCCTACTTCATACCATTTATAAAAATACCTCGAGATGTGTTAAGGATCTAAATGTAGAAGGCAAGTCAATGGAGCTTCTGGAAGGTAATAAAGAAGAATATCTGTATCAAATTAGGGGAGGCACAGATTTCTTAAACAGGACACAAAAAGCCCTGCCATAAAGAAAAAGTTTATAAATTGGATTTCATTAAAATTAAGAACCCTTGTCAACGATAATGTGAACATGGATGTACGTGGAGAGCATTATGCTAAGTGAAATAAGTCAGAGAAAGAGAAATACTGTACGATATCACTTGTATGTGGAATCTAAAAAATACAACAAACTAGTAAATAAAATAAAAAGTAGCAGACTCACAGATATAAAGAACAAACTAGTGGTTACCATTTGCAAGAGGGAAAGGGGAGGGGCAAGATAGGGATAGGGGATTAAAAAAAGGGTTATTATGAGATTATATGAAATAATGTGTGTGAAAATTGTAAAGTACTATAGAGTTTAAAGAATAGTTCATTAAATTAAAAAAAAAAAAAAAAAAAAAAACCCAATCCCCATTGGGTTGTTGTGTGGATTTAGTGAGGTAATTAATGTCAAGCACTAAGGACAGTGCCTGGTACACAGTCAGTGCTCCATGGTTGTTAGCAGTGGTGCTGGTGGTGACAGTGAAGAGTGTTTAGACATGCTGGAATAGTAAAGGGCATCAGGGCCCACGGTGGACCCAGCATGCCAGTGGGTGGGAAGCACCTGGAGCTTACCTGCACATGTCAGGGCTCAGGGAATGTTCGATCACTTTCTATTTTTATTATGCCATCATCTGACCACAGGCCCTCAGTCCCTTATCCACAGTTATGGAATCAAGAAACTGCATGTTTTAAAAAGTTTGGTGTAAACTCATTTGGTGACCAAACCTGACCTGCATTAATAGGAGGCTCTTTATGGTGTGTAGCAGAAATAGTCATATGTTCAGCTGCAGAAATATTTATGTACTTGACTGCAGGTGCTGCACCTGACCCTCCTGGGGTTTTACATAACATACTGTACACACTTCATATTACCTTTCTAAAATGCAAATGTTATGAATTCTGAAACGTGTCCAGCTCCGAGGGTTGGAAAGAGTTGTCAGCTGTGGTTTATTCTCCAGTTGGCCAGTTAGGCCAATTGCTCTTTTTCGTTAATATGAAAGGACCCTGCAGTGAGTATCCTTGATAGACTTGGAATTGCTGGGTCAATGGGCAGGCAGATTTTAAATGTTTATAGCTCTTGGCAGATTGCGTTTCAAAGAGATGAGAGAAAATGACAGTTTATTCCACCAATAGTGTGTGAATGTGAATTTGGTCCTATTTATCCCCCTGCTTCCAAGAGCCTCCGCAACTGCCCATGGCCCCCAGGCTTACATCCTAGCTCCTTTCTGTGGTGTTCGCAGCCTTCCCTTCCCAGTTTAGCTCTGGCCTGTCTGCCCAGGCTTTGACTTCCTGGCTTTTCTGTCACCACACCACCGCACTGAGCCTCGGACCAGCTGCAGAGTCCCACAGTCAGTCAACCACCATACCCCACCTCACCCTTCCCCACCCCAGCACACACACCCCTACTGTGCACCCCCAGGCTCAGTCCTGGGCTAGACAGAGCTGCCCCTGCTCTGTGGCCTCGCCTTCCGCCTTCTGGGGAGAGCTGGGTGTCCTGTTGAAGGCTCTGAGCTGAGAGAAGTTGGAGAGCCCGAGAGAGCAGAGGGGATGCTCTGTGGGAAGGCCCGAGGCAAACTTGGGAGGTAGATTTGTATCTTCAGGCCTGTGAAAAACCCTGGCAGAACATTAAGCCAGGGAGTGGCCTGGCTGACTAGGCTCATATTTTAAGTGCCACAGGCTATAATGGAAGCGTTACAGTGGTGTTAGCAGTTGAGTTGGAGAGAAGGGGGGGTCAAGCTTTGTCGTTGATTGTACGTAAGGGGTGAGAAGAGAGAAAAGTCAAGGACACCTCTCAGTGTGGGTGGATAGAGGTGGGACTCAGGAGGAGGAGGGGATGACACGGCAAAGAGCTAGTGCTCCAGCTGCCAGAGTTCAAATCCCAGCCCTGGCTCTTGTTGGCCTCAGGACCTCAGGCAGGGCATTTCACTGCACCCCAAGCCTCACTGTTCTCATCTGTAAGACGGTAATTAGGCCAGCCCTCCTGTAGGGTTGTGGTGAATATGAATGTTGTTAACAGTAGTCACAGGGCTGGTGCATAGCAGGTGCTGGGTAGGTACAAATCTTTCCGTCCCTCATGCCGTGAAGCTACCCTCAGCCTCCCCAGACCTGGCTTCTCTGTTGGAATTGCCTGCCTAGCCATCGGTTTCCAGATTCCTCTTCTTGTCAGGACTTAATTTCATTTCTTGCTGGATTCTGAGTCCTCCAGAACCTGAATCACAGGCAGTGGAGCTTGGACATCTGCATTTCTGAGAAGTTCCCCGGCTGAACCCAGCTGCTCCCTATAGGGCAGGAACTGTGTCTTCTCAGAGGCAGTCCCCCGGGTGGCTCCTGGAATGAATGAACCATCAACAACTGTATGGTCTCGTTTCCCGTAGATAAACCCAGCAGGCAGGACTGATCCAGTTTCCAGAGCAGCCCAGTGCTGGGCTGCATGCCTCATAGTTGTCCTGGGGTGTTGTGGTGGGGTGGTGAGTCTTTAAAGTCAGATTCCCAGTCCCAGCCTTGGCGATTCTGATTCAGAAGGCTCGAGCTGGGGCCGAGTACGGTTCTCTGCATGGATGATTCTGTGTCCTGCTCCATCAGGACACCTGTGGGCTCTGAGCACTGTGCATCCTCCTGGCTCTGATATCCTGTGACTCTGTCAGGGAAACACAAGGCCCTTGGCCTCAGCCGCAGGCTCTGGCATGTCCCTCCCTGCTAAGCGAGGTAGCTTTCCTTGGTGCCAGGTCACCAGGTGTGGTTTCTGGGTAGTGGCAGTGG
>NW_006778737.1:1108183-1108635 GCF_000442215.2 Lipotes vexillifer | reverse complement strand
AGGAATTAAAACACCTGGCTGTTTTGAACTTGAGTGCAGCTACCCCAAATTGCACAAGGGCAAGTGTCTTTATCACAGCTGATGCCCCAATGACTTGGGGGCCTGTGCCCCCAGTTTGCTTTGGTTTGTGGTCTCAGTCTCCCTGCCAGCCCCTTGGGAGGGGGTGATGGGGAACAGCTGCTCTCACCCGAGCAGAGCACAGGGCTCGAGAGCCAGGCTTTGCATCCGGAAGCATCTGCCCCTTTCTGTTGTCCAAGCCTCCCTGGACACAGAGGAATGATTATAGCCAAGCAGAAGGGTCCTCCTTTACTCCTATTTCCCTGCCACATGCAAACTTCCAGATGGGTTTTATAGAAGGTGTGGTCTTGCTCTTGACCTGTGCGAGCCTGCTGAGTGATAGAGGTCCCATTGCAGTGTCAGAAGCACCTCCCTGGTTAATTCTGTGTCCGAGC
>NW_006778737.1:1107007-1108173 GCF_000442215.2 Lipotes vexillifer | reverse complement strand
AGCAGCTGTCAGAGCCACGCCGGCACCGGACACATGACTTGGCTGGCCCAGCGAAGTTTGCCCGCACCTCATTGTCATTTCTTGTGTGCTTTGCAGGCATGTGCCTCTCAGAGAGGAGGGCAGGGATTTGGAATCCTGGAGGAGATCTTTCAAAGCAGACCCAGGGGGCTTCCCTGGTGGCGCAGTGGTTGGGAGTCCGCCTGCCGATGCAGGGGATACGGGTTCGTGCCCCGGTCTGGGAGGATCCCACATGCCGCGGAGCGGCTGGGCCCGTGAGCCATGGCCGTTGAGCCTGCTCGTCCGGAGCCTGTGCTCCACAATGGGGGAGGCCACAACAGTGAGAGGCCCACATACGGCAAAAAAAAAAAAAAAGCAGACCCAGGTCTCAGCCTCTGACCTGGGGATCAGAGGAGGGGTCAGGTGGGCTGCCAGCCTCTGCCTGCACAGTCTTGCCTTCTGGGAGGGTCTGGAATGGTTTCTCACCAGGTTTTTTTGTATTCTCTGGACGTGCTTTTTTCCTCTTCTTTTCATCTTCCTGTTTGCTCAGC
The DNA here is from genome assembly GCF_000442215.2 of Lipotes vexillifer. Classification (NCBI taxonomy): domain Eukaryota; kingdom Metazoa; phylum Chordata; class Mammalia; order Artiodactyla; family Lipotidae; genus Lipotes; species Lipotes vexillifer. The sequence continues at coordinate 1,107,625 of NW_006778737.1, read as the reverse complement.
AGCCCAGTTCCTGAAGCTTCGGGTTCTGCCTCCCAGGCCCTTTAATCCAGCTGCCCTGGGCTTGCTCCATTCCAGCAGAGACCCCCTCTCTCACACCTTGCCCCTCAAGACCCACAGTGCTAACTACAGCTTGGACTCTGGACTCATTCACTGTGGGACCTCCAACAAGTTGTTAACCTCTCCCCGAGGCCCTCTGCTTTTTCGTCTGTTTCTTGTAAAGGGGAGAGGACATCAACCTTCGTGGAGCACTGTGCCGGGCTCTTCACTGGCACTGTTCCATCAAATCCCCACAAAAGCCCCATGGAGCTGACACCATTGCCACCCTGTTTTATAGTTGGGGAAACGAAGGCACAGAGCAGCCCTTTCCGAGCTCTTGTAGCTGCCAAGTGGCAGAGGTCAAATTAGAGTCCCCATAGTCTTAACTTCGGAACTCAAGGCCTCAAACAGTTATCTGTACTGTGAATGTTTTAATCATTTACAGTATAGATCTGTTAGCAGCTTATGGTACATCATGCTATTGGGGAATTATGGTATCATGGAATCACATCTTTCTTAATTTTGACTTATGTTAACTGAACTAGAAGCTCTTAGAAGACAGAAAAAACCATTGAATCCCGC
>NW_006778737.1:1098676-1106997 GCF_000442215.2 Lipotes vexillifer | reverse complement strand
CGCTCTTCCACTTAAGTGAGTGTATATTCTGTAGGGGTCGGGGGAGATTGGGCGTGGTGAGAGCTGGCCGCACATCCTGCATGCCCCAGTTACTGTCAGGAGCCCTGTGTGTGAGTCTGAGGGTTACAGGTCTGTGTGTTCCCTCTGTCCCGACCACTGACTTTACCTGGACTGTGGCTAAACACACAGACACCTACTGAGAGCTGGGCTTCTCAAGGGAGGGGGCGCCCCTCTCTAGGACACACCTTCCTAAGGGGCTTTCCAGGGAAATTCTGGGCTCTGCAGGATTTTCCCGCTAACTTCAGAATTTGCCCTCCAGTGTCAGGGGCTATGATCGGTCCTCCCCTTGGTAGGGCCTTTCTGCGCTGATACTTGGGTTCAGAGCACAGAGATGGAGCTAAGATTTAGCCAGAGAGTTTTCTAGGGGAATCGGGCTGCATATTTACTCAGGTTCCAGAGTATATGGGATATGAGAAGTTTGGAGGCCTGGATCTAGGAGTAAGACAGATCCCACTGTTCAGTCCCCGTGGTCCACTTGTAGCTGCTGGAGCTTCGCCAAGCTGCTTAAGCTGGAGTTTGTTTCCTTCTATGTAAAATGTGGATAACAGTGTGCATCCCATGGGGTTCTTGTGTGACTTAATGCAGGTATAGAGTAGGTCCTTGATATGTCTTGATTCCAGTGAATTTTATATTGTCTTCAGTTGGCTAGCTACATACAGTTTCATGAAACATTATTTATAGTTGGGCTTTTTTGAAGCACTCTTTGGGCATGAAGCATGCTGTATGTAAGCATTTGTCTTTGCAAGTAATGAATGATGGTGAGGCAAACCGGACTGCTGTCCTTGAGCTGAGTTTGTGAGTGTGATGTATGTCAGTTTTACAAAGTTCACTTTAATAAATGTCCTGGTTGGTGAAGGATCAGGTCAGAAAATCTTTCCCTGCCCAAGGGATCCAGTTTTATTCCTAGCTGACAACATTGGCACAGAGCCTTTTCTAGGGCCATTTTACATGACTGTCATCTCCCTTTTGTACTTCAGTTGAGGGGGTGGGTTGGAGACAGGCATACCTGTGTTTATGCTTATGCCCTGATTCTTCCACTCACTAGCTCTGTGGGCCTAGGAAAGTCACTTAAACCCCTCCTTGCCTCAGTTTCCTCATCTTCAAGAAGAAGGTAAGAGTCCCTACCTTACAGCATTGCTGAGAGTGTCAAATGGGATCAGACATTTGAAGCCCTCTGCAGCGTGCTTGGCGCATAGGAAGGCTGCTGTCACCGTTGCCTGTGGTGGTGAGGAGGGCAGTGATGACAATGGTGGCAGTGATGACATGGTTCCCAGATCCCTGTGTAGCCTGCATGCCCTCACTTGGATGGACTGTGCTTGGGCAGTGTCCATCTTATAGTGGGCAGCACAGACAGTAGACCCCAGGCTGCTCTCACCACTGTGTCTCACTTCCTCCTACCTTTGGATCCTCTGTGAATGGATGAACATGCTCTCTGCCCATCAACAAAAACAGTGTCCACCAGATACATCATTGCAGAGAGTTAGAGAGAGGCAGGTAGGAGGAAGTGGTTTGTAAAAAGCAAGGCTTTTCAAACTTTTTTGTTGCACTGGAACTATTTTATAGGATGAGAACTTACCCAGGAACCCTGGCATATGGATCATATAGGACAGGAGATGCCCTGGTTGAAATCGGAACACGCTTTGGCCTAAGGACAGCGGGTAGGAGCTGGGCAGGACTTGACCATTGGTGGTATCCCCACCAAACCCTCATTCTGGGATCTGGGATCTGATCTTCCACTGGGAAGACTGAGACTTGCAACAGGGACCTGAGGACTGACCTAACCTCCTGTCCCCATCTCCCCAAAGGAGCATGTGATAGAAGCCATGCAGCCTTTACATATTCAGTGAGAGCTGGAGCTGTTCCCACTACTGGGGCATACTCACCTTGGCCTCTCCCTGTAATTGAGCCATGTGGAGAGCCAACCGCTGAAGCTGGAGGCTACCTGGCAAGAGGGGAGTCCAGAATCCTTGTTGGAGTGCTTGTGATAATGGCATTAGCCTGTTGCATCCATTTCATCATCAGGGCATCTTGACATTGTGTCTAGAAATGTAACACTCGAGTCCTTGGGTCCCCAGCATACATCGTCCTTTAAGAGAGTGACTTAAGGGCTCAGGTTGGTACTGGGGGATTTTGCCGCTTGAAGCCTCGTTTTTCTGTGATCCTGGGGTGGCCAACTCCCATGAGGGCCACTTTATTTCTTCAGCTGCATGCAGTGGCCTCCGAGGTGCCCTGATTCTGCAGTAGGTTTGTGTCATCTTTCATGACAGTGGACAAGTGCAGTTGACTGAATGTTTTCTTTTGGTCTGCAAGCGTTGTACCTCTCAGTGTGCTCACAGTTGGGGTGCCACTGCACCCGGTGCAGTCGGGGAGACACAGGCACATATTCATGGGATTTGGGTGAGGGGGGAGCACAGCAGGAGCGCCAGGGAGTCACTGGGGGGCCTGGGAAAGCCTGTGGGGACGAGAGTGGTTGAGTTTACAAAGTGTCTCTTTGAGGGTGGCTGTGGAGACCTCACATCTAAATTCTTGCCTCCACCTGCAGTGCCATGCCCAGACCTCACAATGCCTGGCTTCCAGGAAGGATGGAGTAAAAATACAAATAAAAATAGATAACAACGACCACTAACTGAGTACATCTTCTTGGCTAAGCACTCATTGTAGATTGTCTCATTTTGCCCAGAGGCACAGAGCCCACTGAGGCCAGATCCCATCCCCGGTTCTCTCCAGCCGCCGCAGGTGCTGCCCCCCTTGTAACTGTACATCTCTCCGTTACTGCTTCACCACACTGTGCTGTAATGATCAGTGTTTTTTTAAACTTTGAGATAGTTTTAGTAACCCCCAAATATGTCAGCCCTTTTTGGTTCTTGTAAAACTGCTAGTGGTACAGCTGTAACTGAAGCCCTCCGTAACCTCCGGCCAGTCCCACGTCCCTCCTTAGAGGCAGCCGTTTGAGAACGCTGTCTCCTGAGTAGTCTGCGGCCCAGGCACAGGCACTGTCATCTGCATCCACGCAGACGCTTCGAGCCAGTCTGTGGGAGGATGAGGGTGCGCCGCTATGTCCACGCCACTGGCCAGAGCACTGTTTGGTATCTGACCAAGGGGCCGTCCTCAAGGGAAGGCACTGCATGGGCTCAAGCTGGCTGCCAGCACTGTGGGCCACGGCGTGATGTCCGCGCGATGGCAGGGCTGCCCGTGTCATTGTCTCCGGTTCAGTTTATCTCTGGCCACGGCAGCCCTCAGGGGCGGTGGCCTTGTTTTTAGTCAAGGCCTGTGGGCCACATTTTTTGGCCACTATAGAGGTGAGGTCATCTGGGGCGGGTGGCTTGGGGTGTTGTGGTCACAGCCCCACTTGTCCAGTCGGCCTTCAACTCTGACTTTGGCAGACAGAAAAAGAAAAAATGTATCCAGCTCTCTCCCTGTTTTGATAAAAGCCTGGAGGACAAACCCTGACTGTTGTCTACTGATAAATGTTTATAAAGCCCCCAAGAGCCAAGCATGATGCAGAGCCAGGAACAGGCAGGCTTCTACAAATCTCTCCAGGGGGTGTGTTCCCTTCTGAGATCTGAGGCTGAAAAGATTATTTAGTGAAGAGTCTTAATTTGTTATTTGCATGCTGTGAAGGTTTTTTTTTTTTCCTTAGTATATCTTTTTTTTGTCAAGTATTTATTAAGCACCAACTATATGCCTAACCCAACTCAGGTGGGGCATTATGGAAGCAGAGTGGGCTCTGGAATTAGATTGCATAGGTTCAAATCCCATCCTCTAGTGATGATTTTTGAGACCTTGGACAAGTTAATTAGCCATCTGTGCCTCAGTTTCCTCCTATTCAAAAGGGAGATCATGATAGCATCCACTTCATGGAGTAGGAGAAGAGGAAATGAGGTAATGCTTGAGAAATACTGAACTTGATGCATGTTAGGTGTTATATCATTAGTAGTTATTATGAATTAGCATTAGGCGTTCACATGCAGTCAGAACTAGGAGGCGGAAAATTGAATGGGAAAGACCTGATTTCTGTTCTTGAGAGTTTGCAGTCTGTTTGGGGAGACTAGATTAAGGCACTTGTTACTATTAGCAATTAATATGCGACAGTAGCAATTAAGAGCAAATGGTGTGGCTTGTATTGCAAGTCCAACAGGAGTTTGGGGCGGATTCCTGGGGGGCAATGGTGGTGTGCCAGGTGGGCGTGTCCATGGGTGTGTCAGGTGGGTAAAAGGAGTGAAGGAGAGACAGAGGAAGGACCATGCAGCGGGGGTCAGGGGAACATTCCAGGTCTGTCTGGTGAACAGCTCTTGTCAGGATTGGGGGTGGTGAGGAAGTCACCTGGGATCTGCTTCATCCAGAGGTGAAATGACACATGCCTGTGGAGTGGAGATGGATGAGAGAGGCAGAGACACTGTTGCTGCTGCTTTTTCTCCTTCTTTTCCTCTCTCCCTCCTTCTTCTATAGTTATAAACGCATTTATTGAATTTTCATAACTGTTGACCTCCAATTGTGGGATGCAAAGTTGGGAAATGTAGCATGTCTATATTGATTTATAGAAAACAAACAAGCAGCAACCTTCTTTTTGAGAGGATTATGGAAACTCTGGTAGACTTGGGGGAAACTGTTGAATAGACAAACTTTACCTGGTTCTGCCTTTCCTACAGACAAACTCATACAGCAAGCGCTCTTGTGTTTGATGTCACTGGTTCAGTGTTGTCTTGTGAGAGTCATCCTTGTTGCATGTAGCGCTGTGGATCATATGTTCTCATACACTGTGAATTACCACCTTTTATTTCATTCATTCTACTGTTGATGAGCATTTGGGTCACTTCTGGTTTGGAGCTGGAGGTAAGCCAAATACTGGCCCCTCGAAAGATATTCATGACCTCATCCCTGGTCACAGGTGCCATTCACTGGTAACACTTGTGACTATGTCACTTTATGTGGCAAAGGGACTTTGTAGATGTGATTAAGTTAAGGGTCTTGACATGGGGAGATGATCTTGAGTTCTCTGGGTGGGCCCAGTGTAGTTACAGGGATCCTTGTAAGAGGGATACAGGAGGGTCTGGTCAGAGGATGAGATATGACGATGGAAGCAGAGGTGAGAGAAGAGGGAGATTTGAAGGTGCTACGTTGCTGGCTCTGAAAAGGAGGAAGGGGCCATGAGCCGAGGAATACAGGTGACCTCTAGGAGCTGGAAAAGGCAAGGTAATGGATTCTCCCCTAGAGCCTCCAGAAGAAATGCAGTCCTGCTGACCCATTTCTGACCTCCAGAACTATAAGATGACAAATTTGTGTTGTTTTAGGTCACTAAGTTTGTGGTTATTCGTTATAATAGTAGTAGGAAACTAATACAGGACTGTTATGCATAGTAGTAGTGAGAACATTCTGGAAAATATGTACCAGAATGGTGCATGTGTGTACCTAGGAGCAAATGCAGGTTGAATAGATATTGCCACCGTCTTCCAGAGTGATTGGACCAATTTATGCTCCCGCCAGCAGCAGGATATGAGAGTTCTGGTTGCTTCACATCCTCACCAACGCTTGGTCTTCCTGAGAAGAGATATTTTTCAAAGAAGAATTAGCAAGATTTGGTGTCCAGTGGACACCTGATAGGAAGTTGATGCTGAGCACATGCTGGTCACCACTGAGCCAGCCAGCTGAGGAGAGGAAGGGGGCAGTGGTGGGGAGAATTGGGATTCTTCTTCCATGGAAGAGGAAGTGACTGGCATAGGAAATACTGATTAGCTTTAGATTAATACAGAGCTTGCTGGCTGAAGAGTTAGAACAGCACTCATCTTCTTGACTTGCTGATTACCCAAGGTGAGTGGTGGGTCTTGTGGGGTGGAGCAGTGGTCTGTGCTGCTCAGCCAGCTCCTCAGACTTTGAAAATTGCCCTCTCATAAGTGCTGTGACCTTAATCACAGGCTATTCACAACCACTGTGAACTCCGGTTGTGCCGTCCCTAAGATGGGTGTGATTCTGCCTTCCCTGGGTGGCTGCGGGTGGATGAGAGGAGCCTCTGTGTGAGAGCTATGAGTTTACTGCCTGCAAACAGGAGGTTCCGAGTCAGTGGTAGCTCTGGTCGTTACCGACAGCAGTAATGAGCACATAAACGCCTACAGTAGTTGGCAATTCTGGGTTCAGAATGAGTGTTCAGGGGCTGAGTGGCTGTCCTGGGAGGAGTCTGAGAATATCACCAGGGCATCCAGGGTGGGTGAGGTCAATCCCTCTAGGGCTTTAGAGAGACACTGTCTCGCCACAGCCCTGAAACTGCTTTTGAAACTATTTGTTCATTCATTCATTCATACATTCAACCAGTACTGAGCTTTACCTTGAACATTATAATACAGTGGTTAGTTCTTCTTTCTCTAATTGCTTTAGGTGTAAGTTTAGGTTGTTTATTTGAGATTTTTCTTGTTTCTTGAGGTAAGATTGTATTGCTATAAACTTCCTCTTAGAACTGCTTTTGCTGCATCCCATAGGTTTTGGGTCATCTTGTTTTCGTTGTCATGTGTTTCTAGGTATTTTTTGATTTCCTCAGTAATCTCTTGGTTAGCATATTGTTTGACCTCCATGTATTTGCATTTTTTTAAAGTTTTTTTTCCTGTAATTGATACCTCATCTCATAGTGTTGTGGTTGGAAAAGATACTTGATATGATTTCAATTTTCATAAATTTACTGAGGCTTGATTTGTGATCCAAGATATAATCTATCCTGGAGGGTGGTCCATGAGCACTTGAGAAGAAAGTGTATTCTGTTGTTTTTGGATGGAATGTCCTATAAATATCAATTAAGTCCATCTTGTCTAGTGTGTCATTTAAAGCTTGAGTTTCCGTATTTATTTTCATTTTGGATGATCTGTCCGTTGGTGAAAGTGGGATGTTAAAAGTCCCCTACTATGATTGTGTTACTGTCAAGTTCCCCTTTTACGGCTGTTAGCATTTTCCTTATGTATTGAGGTGCTCCTAAGTTGGATGCATAAATATTTACAATTGTTAAAGTTAGCAGAAGGAAAGAAATCATAAAGATCAGATGAGAAATAAATGAAATAAATGAAAAAGAAATGAAGGAAACAGTAGCAAAGATCAATAAAACTAAACGCCGGTTCTTTGAGAAGATAAACAAAATAGATAAACCACTAGCCAGACTCATCAAGAAAAAAAGGGAAAAGACTCAGATCAACAGAATTAGAAATGAAAAAGGAGAAGTAACAGCTGACACTGCAGAAGTACAAAGGATCATGAGAGACTACTACAAGCAACTATATGCCAATAAAATGGACAACCTGGAAGAAATGGACACATTCTTAGAAAAGTACAACCTTCCAAGACTGAACCAGGTAAAAATAGAAAATATGAACAGACCAGTCACAAGCACTTAAATTGAAACTGTGATTAAAAATCTTCTAACAAACAAAAGCCCAGGACCAGATGGCTTCACGGGTGAATTCTATCAAATATTTAGAGAAGAGCTAACACCTATCCTTCTCAAACTCTTCCAAAATATAGCAGAGGGAGGAACACTCCCAAACTCTTTCTACGAGGCCACCATCACTCTGATTACCAAAACCAGACAAAGATGTCACGAAAAAAGAAAATTATAGGCCAATATCACTGATGAACATAGATGCAGAAGTCCTCAAGAAAATACTCGCAAACAGAATCCAACAGCACATTAAAAGGATCATACACCATGATCAAATGGGGTTTATCCCAGGAATGCAAGGATTCTTCATTATACGCAAATCAATGTGATACACCATATTCACAAATTGAAGGATAAAAACCACATGATCATCTCAATAGATGCAGAAAAAGCATCTATTCAAAATTCAACACCCATTTATGATAAAAACTCTCCAGAAAGTGGGCATAGAGGGAACCTACCTCAACATAATAAAGGCCATATATGACAAACCCACAGCCAACATCATGCTCAATGGTGAAACATTGAAACCATTTCCTCTAAGATCAGGAACAAGACAAGGTTGTCCACTCTCACCAGTATTCTTCAACATAGTTTTGGAAGTTTTAGCCACAGCAATCAGAGAAGAAAAAGAAATAAAAGGAATCCAAATCAGAAAAGAAGAAGTAAAACTGTCATTGTTTGCAGATGACATGATACTATACATAGAGAATCCTAAAGATGCTACCAGAAAACTACTAGAGCTAATCAATGAATCTGGTAAAGTTGCAGGATACAAAATTAAGGCACAGGGCTTCCCTGGTGGCGCAGTGCTTGAGAGTCCGCCTGCCGATGCAGGAGACGCGGG
>NW_006778737.1:1087744-1098666 GCF_000442215.2 Lipotes vexillifer | reverse complement strand
TGGTAAAGTTGCAGGATACAAAATTAATGCACAGAAATCTCTTGCATTCCTATACACTAATGATGAAAAATCTGAAAGAGAAATTAAGGAAACACTCCCATTTACCATTGCAGCAAAAAGAATAAAATACCTAGGAATAAACCTACCTAAGGAGACAAAAGACCTGTATGCAGAAAACTATAAGACACTGATGAAAGAAATTAAAGATGGTACAAAGAGATGTCGAGATATACCATGTTGTTGGATTGGAAGAATCAACATTGTGAAAATGACTATACTACCCAAAGCAATCTACAGATTCAGTGCAATCCCTATCAGACTACCAATGGCATTTTTCACAGAACTAGAACAAAAAACTTCACAATTTGTATGGAAACACAAAAGACCCCGAAAGTCAAAGCAATCTTGGGAAAGAAAAATGGAGCTGGAGGAATCAGACTCCCTGGCTTCAGACTATACTACAAAGCTACAGTAATCAAGACAGTTTGGTATTGGCACAAAAACAGAAATACAGATCAATGGAACAGGATAGAAAGCCCAGAGATAAACCCACGCACATATGATCACCTTATCTTTGATAAAGGGACAAGAATATACAATGGAGAAAAGAACCCTCTTCAATAAGTGGCGCTGGGGGCTTCCCTGGTGGCGCAGCGGTTGAGAGTCTGCCTGCCAATGCAGGGGACATGGGTTTGTGCCCCGGTCCGGGAAGATCCCACATGCCATGGAGCGGATAGGCCTGTGAGCCATGGCCGCTAGGCCTGCGCGTCCGGAGCCTGTGCTCCGCAACAGGAGAGCAAGATCCTTGCCCACGCGCAGAAACAAAGACCCAACGCAGCCAAAAATAAAATAAATAATTAAAAAAAAAAAAAAAAAAAAAAAAAAAAAAATGGCGCTGGGAAAACTGGACCAGCTACATGTAAAACAATGAAATTAGAACACTTCCTAACACCATACACAAAAATAAACTCAAAGTGGATTAAAGACCTAAATGTAAGGCTAGACACTAAAAAACTCTTAGAGGAAAACTTAGGCAGAACACTCTATGACGTAAATCACAGCAAGGTCCTTTTTGACCCACCTCCTAGAGAAGTGGAAAAAAAACCAAAAATAAACAAATGGGACCTAATGAAAATTAAAGCTTTTGCACAGCAAAGGAAACCATAAACAAGATGAAAAGATAACCGTCAGAATGGGAGAAAATATTTGCAAACGAAGCAACTGACAAAGGATTAATCTCCAAAATATACAAGCAGCTCAGGCAGTTCAATATCAAAAAAACAAACAATGCAATCCAAAAATGCGTGGAAGACCTAAATAGACATTTCTCTGGAGAAGATATACAGATTGCCAACAAACACATGAAAGGATGCTCAACATCACTAATCATTAGAGAAATGCAAATCAAAACCACAGTGAGGTATCACTTCACACCAGTCAGAATGGCCATCATCAAAAAATCTACAAACAGGGCTTCCCTGGAGGTGCAGTGGTTGAGAGTCCGCCTGCCGATGCAGGGGATACGGGTTCGTGCCCCGGTCTGGGAGGATCCCACATGCCGTGGAGCGGCTGGGCCCGTGGTGAGCCATGGCCGCTGAGCCTGCGCGTCCGGAGCCTGTGCTCCGCAACGGGAGAGGCCACAACAGTGAGAGGCCCGCGTAGAACAAAAAAAAAAAAAAAAAAAAAAAAAAATCTACAAACAATAAATGCTGGAGAGGGTGCGGAGAAAAGGGAACCGTCCTGCACTGTTGGTGGGAATGTAAATTGATAAAGCCACTATGGAGAACAGTATGGAGGTTCCTTAAAAAACTAAAAATAGAATTACCATATGACTCAGCAATCCCACTACTGGGCACATACTGTGAGAAAACCATAATTCAAAAAGAGACGTGTACCCCAATGTTCATTGCAGCACTATTTACAATAGCCAGGACACGGAAGCAACCTAAGTAAGTGTCCATCGACAGATGAATGGATAAAGAAGATGCAGCTCATATATACAATGGAATATTGCTCAGCCATAAAAAGAAACAAAATTGAGTTATTTGTAGTGAGGTAGATGGACCTAGAGTCTGTCATACAGAGTGAAGCAAGTCAGAAAGAGAAAAACAAATACCGTATGCTAACACATATATATGGAATCTAAAAAAAAAAAAAAGAAAAACTCGTTCTGAAGAACCTAGGGGCGGGACAGGAATAAAGGCGCAGGTGTAGAAAGATGGACTTGAGGACATGGGGAGGGGGAAGGGGATGCTGGGACGACGTGAGAGAGTGGCATGGACATATATACACTACCAAATGTAAAATTGATAGGTAGTGGGAAGCAGCTGCATAGCACAGGGATATTAGCTCAGTGCTTTGTGACCACCTAATGGGGTGGGATAGGGAGGGTGGGAGGGAGGCTTAAGAGGGAGGGGATATGGGGATATATGTATACATATAGCTGATTCACTTTGTTATACAGCAGCAACTAACACAACACTGTAAAGCAATTATACTCCAATAAAGATGTTAAAAAAAAATACAGTGGTTAGGAACACAGACTTGAACCCCCTGGTTCAAGTCTTGGCTTTGCCGTTTGGTGTCTGTATGGCCTTTGACAAATCTTAACCCAGTTTTCCATTTCATAGAGTGAGGCAGTGCCTGCCTCCTAGGGCTGATGTGAGAATTCAATGAGCTAATAATCCATGTCAGTGTCTGCACCTTGGACATCCCTCAGTGCTGGGATACAGAGATGGGTGTCCCCAGTGCCGGCTCCTAGCCACAGGCTGAAGGACAGTGGTTTCTTGATGGCTGTCTACAGAATACCTTCTCCAACACCAGGAGGGAAAACCTGAAACCCTGACCCAGAATTAGCCTGTGAAGGCAGGCTCTGACCTCACTGCTGCAGGGGAAATGTGACTTAGAGGAGAGTTTGCTCTTGGCATCATTCGGGATGTAGGTATCGAATCCTCTTGCAGCAGTTACTGTGCTGTGTAAGAGCTTGCTACACTTAGCAAACTTGGCTTCCAGGCCAAGGTGAGGTGGGTCAAGGTGTTCACAGCTGCAGAAGTGACCCTGGTGTGAGCTACTGATCTCTCCCCTCTGCCTTCGTGGCAGGAATGCAGTAGCACCTCTGGGACTCTGAGTTCTAGTCCCATTACCCTTCCACATTCGCATCCACATCCCTCCTTCCAGGCTCCACATCTTCCCTCTTGCCTTGTTCTGGGTCCCTGCATAATGCACAAGCCACAGCTGAAGAAGTTAAGCTCTGATGGAAGCCAGGGCAGTGGCCTCAGACAGGGATCCAGATGCTAAAAAATACCTCTTAGTGTGCTCTTTGCAAGTTAAAGAGCAGTGTTGGAGGCTGTGGCTGGGCATTCTCCCCAACACTGACTCTGTCCAACACATCATGGTGCAGGGTCCCAGGTATCTGGTCCTGCTCACCTGGATCTGAAAGTTTGTTCACATGGTGCTTTGATCTGGGAGAAAGCCAGACCCACAGTGGAGCAGATGGAGGATTGTGGGGGAGATTTGGCCAAGCAGCCTATGATGCTCGACCATCAAAACAGCTGATGCAGTGGAGCTGGGCCATAATGACAGCACCAGCATGAAGGTCATGGGTGTCAAAACTATCCTGGACCCCTTTTTGCCTAGGAGGCTCCAGGCTGGAGACCAACACACCACCCCTCAATATGGTCTGCACAGCCAGTTCTTCCTGCACTGAAAATGACAGCTGTTTCTTTGGTTACAAATGAAGTAGCTGGTTCATGTTTGGGCCATGGTGCAGAAAGAGAATCTATCTTTCAATGCTAAAGCCACACCCTGAGTGGTGAGGAATGCAGTTCGTGAGACTGGAGAGGGAACCTCCGAGTTGTAGCTCAGACTCATCCTGGGGCAGACGTGCAGGGAGTGGAATAGTGGGCCAAATCCTCCACCATCGGAATGTTCTCCCTCTAGCTCTGTCTCTCTGTCTCTGTCCCTGTGTTTCCTAGTCTCTGTCACTCCTAAGCAGAGGCTAAAAATCCTTAAATGTGGGTATCGTGTACATTCAGGTGGCATTTTACCATCCCGAGTAGTCGTTCCGTGAAGTGAAGCTCATAAGTCATACTTGTGGGTCCCAGTGTTTCTAATTCCATACCAGGTGCTCTGCTTTCGAGGCGCTTCACACAGGAAGAGATTACATGCTTATTAACACCTATTCATCCATCAAACACTGATTGAGTACCTACTTGAAATTGCATGTGGTTTTACCAAAATTGTGACCCCAAATAATTTGGACTCACCTGTCTCCACAGACACAGACTGTCCCAAGCTCCAAATAACCAAACCCACCCTCAGAAGGGCCCCAGTGATAATATTTAACCGTAGTGCCAACTCAGTGAGACTTAACCAGCCATAAAAACAAGACCCAGTAAAACTTAAAGTTTTATTAAACTTAAAGTGACTTAAAGAACAAAGACATTTCTCTCTAAGGTAGTAGTTCCCAGGAGAGAGGGCACCTGTGCTCCATGCAGTCAGTCACAGGCCCAAGTGCCTTCTATCTTGTTCCTTTGTTATTTCCAAGTGCATTGTCATCATCTGCATGGTCAGAGCTGAGTTCCAGCCAGTGGGAACCAAGGGGAAGGATGGACAAGGCATGCCCATGTCTTGAGACCTACGTGGAGAAGTGGAACATATCACATCCTTTCACATTCCATTAGGAACTCAGATACCTGGCTGCACCTAGCTGCAAGGATGCCTGGGAAATGTAGTCCCTGATGAAACTCGAAGTAACCTGTGGACAAAAGGGAGAATGGATTTTGATGGACACTAGGCAGCCTTTGACATATTCCTTTTGTATGTATTTAATGCATCTCTTTGTGTTAACATAAATGTACCCAGGTTATAGATGTTGGTTATTTTGCTTTTTCAGAAAGAAGACCTGGATCTGCCACACAGTGTCTATGGACAGTTCCAGAGTAATGAATCAGTGTGTCTTCAGAGAAATGGAAGAAAACAAGGAAAGGTAAAAGTATCTTTAAAAATTAAAATAAAAAAAAATTCTTACATGCAACAATTAAATGTAATGCAGGACTTCTTATAAGTCAGTGGAGGCCAACAAGAATTTGGAGATAGCAAAATTTCCTGTGTCCTGTTTTCATACCTTGAGTTTCTGACACCAGGGGAAGGATACCTTTGTCAAGTATGAGGGAATTTTTCTAAGATTTAGAAGGAAGAGTTGGTATATAGAACTGATGTGGTATAGCATTAAATATCTGATTCTATCATTGCAAGAAACTATGGGCTTATGCTCAGATGTGTTGTGTCTACATTTGTGGGGTGCCAGTCCCCCAAGAGGAGGTGAAGGCAGACCCTTAGCTCTCGGCAGCTACATCTTCTCTTGAAGTCGTCATCTCTTTCTCTTCCTTCCACCTCCTCTTTTTTGTTCCTGAAAAATAAATGTATTAATTTAAATACCCAAGAAATGCATTGGTACGTTTTTCTAGTTAAAAATAAGAGTGAAATCCCCATTGATCCCCAAGTTTCATTCCCGGCACCCACCCCACTCCTACCTTTCCCAGAAGTAACCACTGTGACCTAGTTTGTGAATTTCCTTCCAGAGCTTTTACTAGGAGTCTATATACATAGAAAAACAAAGTCATTTTTTCCTTCCTTTCCTTTTTCTTTCTTTCTGTTCTTTAAATACAGTCTGTCATACTATGCTTGCTGGTCTATTCTGTAACCTTTTTATTTTATTTATTTATTTTAATAATTTTTTTAAACATTCTTTTATTTTTAATTCATTTATTTTATTTATTTATTTTTGGCTGCGTTGGGTCTTCGTTGCTGCGTGCGGGCTTTCTCTAGTTGCGGCGAGCGGGGGCCACTCTTTGCTGTGGTGCGCAGGCTTCTCATTGCAGTGAGAGACTTCTCTTGTTGTGGAGCATGGGTTCTAGGCACGTGGGCTCAGCAGCTGCAGCTCACGGACTCCAGAGCATAGGCTCAGCAGCTGTGGCACACGGGCCCATTTGCTCCGCAGCATGTGGAATCTTCCCGGACCAGGGCTCGAACCTATGTCCCAGCATTTGTCGGCAGACTCCCAACCACTGCAGTACCAGGGAAGCCCCTGTAACCTTTTTAAAACATTCAATAATATGTCTTTAAATGTTTTCAAGACAGTACATGTGAGTCTACCTTGTTTTGTTGCAAAGTGAGTATCGTATCCATGGCATGAGAATCTCACTGTTTATCGAGCTGTTTTCCTGTTGGTGCGGGGGCGGGGGGGTGGGTGGGTTCTGTTTTTCGCCCTTACAGCAGTGGAGTGCTTTGATGCACTTTCTGGTTTACGCCTCCAAGCACATGAGCAGATAGTTCTCTTAGGTAGATGGTTATCGAGGAGTGAAGTTGTTGCGCCATCCTTTGCATGCATTTAAGATCTTGATAAATACTGCCAAATCATTCTCTAGAGAGCACCAGTTATCGGCAGGATACCAGATTTCCTGTTTGCCCACCTCCTGCCACACCTCAGCTCTTCATGCTTTTTAATTTTTGCCAGTCTGTTGGGTTAACAGTGGTATCTCTCCATGGTTGTAATTTCCTCCCCCTTCTCTTTACTCTGAGGAAGTTCGTCTTCTCAGGTTTCTCTGTTTCCCAATGGCCCTGGCGAGCCTCTGTCCTTACAGGGACCCAGTGATTATCCTGAGGCCCAGGGCACCTGGACAGACTGGGTCCTTCCCAAGAGTGGGCACCTCTGTTTCTTTTCTGAAAAGTATCCAAGTCTGCTCTTCCAGTAGCGTTCATCCCAGGATCACCTGCTTCTCTCTGGATCCTGGAGTGGGTTGGGAGAGCCTTGGGTTGGATTTCCTGACTCAGATGATTTCATCCACTACCACCACCATCCTTGGCAACAATCTGAGTATGTACTATGTGTCAGGCTCTGTGTGGATCACTTGGCTTACTCATATCATTTAATTCTCACCGTGGTGAGGTAGGGAGATGTGTTGTTACCCCCATTATGCCCATTAGGTGACGTGAGGACAGAAATTCACTCAAAACCAACCCAAGCAACAAAAGAAAACCAACAAATACTCTGTCTTGCCGCAGAGCCCCAGCTCCTACCCATTGCTCTCACTTTGAGTGACAGACAGACCCGTGATTGCCGAGTGGCGAGTTCTCCTGTGGTCATAGCTTATGGACCACATGGAGCCATTAGGCCCATGTTCGCAGTGGCCTTGACCACCCTCATGTGGCCTTCCCAGAGGAGAGTGTAGGAGTGGAGAGTGTGCTTTGGGTTTTGTTTGCTTCCAGCATATGAACACAGGCTCTTTCATTTCACCAGCCCGTCTATTCTGGTGTACAGTTGGGGGTAGCGGTCTCATCCGTATTCGTCCAAAATACTTCCCTGGAAAGGGGTTTTTGTCATAGGGAGTAAATCTACTTTATTAGGATAAATATGCCCACTGAGCTATGGCCGAAGAGGAAGTTCTTCACTCACTCCCATAGACCTGATCAGTCACCCTTCCTAAAACGTTTAATTTTAGACCCTGTTCTAAAAGCAGGCAGAGTGCAGTTTCAGAGGTCTTCCTGAGCCCCAGCCCCTGCCCCCCATTATGTTTCAGAGACGTAAATGTGTAGAGCCAGCAGAGTTCCTAGGCTCACTGTCTGGTTTCTCGCTTCGCCATCAGGACAGTGGGAAGCAGTCAGACCTAGAGGGAGGAAATGATTGTCCAGGTTCACACAGAGCCAAGCTGCGGTCTCAGGCCTCCGGGGGTTGGCTCTGGCTCTTTTCACAACATCACAGCTACTTCTCGCATGATTATTAGGACACTGACCAGTACTTGTTCCAAAAATTGAGCTTATTACGCAGATAATGCCTTGAAGGAAACCAGCCCATTGATCAATCAGTTGATTATTCGTTCATTGGGAGTTTATGAAATACTATTGTGTGCACAAGAGACAGCAAGTTGAGTAAGATGAATTCTCAGGGAATTCAGGGTCTTGGCTTGGGGGTGGATGGGCTTTTGCACACGCAGTAAGCAGTGGTTAAGTAGAAAACTTGAATTCTTCACTGGTCGATGGGGATAATAATAGTACCTCCTGCAGTGGGTTGTTGGAGCATGTCCTGAGTTAATCATAGTAAAGCACCTGGTATTGCGTAAGCACCCAATTAAGGCAGCTGTTTTCATTTTTGTTTGTTTATTTTTAATCCCACATAGAGTGAGGAACCTAGGGAGATTTCTCTCTCAAGATTGATAGGGCCAGACTTGTGTTTTAGAAGTGATAATCTGGGACTTCCATGGTGGTCCAGTGGTTAAGACTCCACGCTTCCAGTGTAGGTGGCACGGCGTTCAATCCCTGCTTGGGAAACTGAAATCCCACATGCTGCATGGCCAAAACAAAAAAGAGAAATGATAATCCATTGACATGATTTCTTATCCTATATGTAATTATCTTTTTAGTGTCTACCTTTCTTACTGGACTGTGAACTCTGTGGGGCCAGGTCTTGCCTGTTTTGCTCACTGTTGTTTACCCAGTGCCTGGCACACAGTAGGTGCTCACTAATATTTCTGGACTGGTGAGTGTAGTGTTCAAGTAGCGATAAAGGGTGGACCCTGGATCCTTGAGGTGAGGTACAGTGACAAAGCCTGCCAGTGAGAAGGACCTAAGCTCGCCTGGAGCCAACCCCAGGTTCCCGAGGAGAGGGGCTCCCTGCCCACAGACCTCACTCCCTTCTGCGGGAATGCAGTTTTGCTCCTGAGCTTTACGGACACTTTGTCTTTTAACCAAGTGACTTAGTTTTGGGAAGACCTAGTCCCACAGCACTCATTAACTGAGCAACCTTTACTTGCCACTTGTACTTCTGGGTGCTAACTCACAAGAATACAGGATTTTTAGAAGAGTAAGCCCCTGGGGAATGCAGTTTTCTGCTGGCTTTTGTGATGTTGGGTGGATAATATCACTCCTCAGTTTCCTCAGCTGTGCAGCAATGGTTTTAGGCAAGTGGAATTTCTGATGTTTAAAGAGGAGAATTTTGAGGGGAGAAGCTCTTGCCCTTCTTGTAAATCCTTCCTATAAATGGACTTGTGATAGTTCCTTGAAATGGTAGATGGTTAGGACTCAGCCCATGCTGGAGAAATTGAGCGATCGATTCATTCATTCATTCATTCATTCATTCATTCATCTGTGGGTCAGTCAGTCAGTGAACATCCTATCCTGTTCAAATAAGGGGTTACTCTTTCCTTGCAGGGCCTTTCACTCTCAGATTGTACCAATGAGTGTCTCTTTTATGAAAATAAAGATCTTCTCTGGCTAGCTCATTTATTCCAGGGTGTTTTGAGAACCTCTTTTGTGCTGGCTCCAGTAGACTTTACTGACTTGAAAGGCAGGGCTTTGTCTGGTGCAGCGACACCCCATGTCCAGCCCAGGGTCCTGCGCACAGTAGGCTCTCAACCCACGAGCAGCTTTAGTGGCCTGAACTGGCTAGGAAACAGAGTGATTTTTAGATGGCAGCATGAAGGGCTGTATCCAAATTGAGATTTGCCCTGTGCTGTGTTCTGTTTTCATGCTCCAGGGATAGACTGCCTCCAGAGCCCTCACCTTAGACTGGTTAGTTTCACTGCTTGTTGTTAGTTGCTCTCTTCTTGATCCACTTATCAGCTTCCATCATGTCCTTCAGGCGGGAGCTGTTTGGGTCACTGATTTTTTATGAGCTCTTTGTTCACTGCCCCAAGGGCTGTGTGGGTCCTGCTCTGCTTCCTCCACCTCCAGAAGTTCAGCCTCTGACCTTGAGAAGCTGGAAACCCAACAAAAGGGAGAGTAGCCTCTCCTGACCTGAGGCTCTAGCCTTTACTCTCAGACTCACCAGTCCTGTGACCTTGAGCAAGGCACTTCACCTCTCCAAGGTGTCTTCTTGGAGATTCCATTCAGCATTTCCCACAGTCTGCTCCTCAGAACATGGTTTCCTCCAAACATTAATAGGCACTGCAGGGGAAAAAATGGGGCCTGTTGCCAAACTTGTTTAGGCACTACTGGCTTAAGCTCAGTCAAATGTAGCCTTTCTCACAGGACCCAGCAGAGCCTGTAAAAGGTCAGTGTGCATGGAGGGGTCTCTCAAGAGAGGGAAGAGTGTGCAGCCCCCCGATCCTCACATCTGCTATTGCAGAGATCACACTGGGGACGTGCCGAACTGGGAGATCTTGAAGGTTCCTCCCAATGCTGCAGTGACGTGCCTGGGACAGAGAGGCATAGTAACCAAAGACACAGGTGTTGGATTTTTAAATGGTTTCGCGTTTTTTGATAGGAACTTTAAAATACTATTGTAAGCGAAAGATGGAAGAGGTCTTCCAATCCCTGTCACAAGCCTGCCAGTGAGTGAGTTGAGGACAAGTGGGAGGGTCAGGTATCTTCATAAAGGTTTTTATTCAGGCAGAAACTCTCTCGTGCAAAGAACACTGGGCTGCAAACTGAAAAACCGCTGTGCAGATTCTGCTCTCGCCTCTTCCTGGCTGTGTGACCCTTGGTGTGTCTCTTTTCTTTTCTCTCATATCTCTCATTGGCTAAAAAGAATGGTTGGTTGATTGATGACTTTCCTTTTAATCCTAAAATTTTAGGTATGTTGTTTAAAACAACTGTAAGCCCCCTGAGGGCAGATGTGGTCTGTGTCTCCTCACCGACTCCTCAGGGCGGTGCCTGGGATAGAGTCGTCACTCACTAAATATTTGTTGCATAAATATGAAAACGAAATAGACTCCATATTACATTCATTGGCGTAACCCCAGAGACAGCTTATTATTAAATGATTGTTTAGGTAATTGAGTGAGTGCACATGATCTTCTTTGAGACACACGAAGACCCAATGAGGGAGGTGATGTTATTTTACAGATGAGGAACTGACATTTTGGGAGGCAAAGGGCTGGGCTGTGGTCCTGTAGCAGGAATAGAAGAGCCAAGACCCAGATCCC
>NW_006778737.1:1060863-1087734 GCF_000442215.2 Lipotes vexillifer | reverse complement strand
GCTGTGGCCCTGTAGCAGGAATGGAAGAGCCAAGACCCAGACCCGGCCTCCTAAGCCTCAAGTTCTGCTTTGTTGTGGTTTTTTTTCCCACTAAACCAAGTCTTTATCTGTCCTTGGACTGGTCAGAGGCATGAATTAGGACAGTGTCCTGGAAGATCTGCTGTGAAGCCACTGAAAAAGCTCTTCAGTTCTCCAGGGAGCCTGGCTAATCCTCTACACGGCAAATTATAATAATATCTGCCAATTCTGGGCACCTCCTAAGGGGCTTTTTATATACGTTGGCTCCAAATATCACAGCAACTGGGCAGAATACACATTGTTTGCCTCCATTTTGCAGATGAAGAAACAGTCTTAAGGACCTGCCCCAGTGTCACAGGTACTTGTTGGGACATCTGTGTCTTTGATGCTCTCAAGGGAGAAGGCCCCTGGCCTTCTAGCCATCTCCCCTACTTCTCATCTCATTGGGATCCTCATCTTACCTTGTCCCTGCAGGTGGGTACTCCAAGCCCCTCTGCAGGATGGGAAGGAGCTGCTCTGGCCGCCCCAGGGGTGGGACGGGGCCTCAGCCAAGGGAATCCGTTGAGGTGCAGAGGGTGGGCGTTCTAGTCTCATTGGGAGCCCGTCATTGTGTTCCTAATTCCAGACAGTCTCCTCATAGGGGGGCCCTAGTGACAGTAGGAACTGCCAGGAGGGTGTTAGGGGAAGTGGTGAAGATCCTGGCCCAGTTGTTGGAAGTTTTCCTAGTCTCAGTTTGCCATCTATGAAGGTGAATAACAGTGGTACTTAGGTCATAAAGTTGGTGCGAAGGTTCAGTGTGCTACGAAGTCCTTCGCTTGTGGTCACCGGGCACCTGGCTAACACCCAGCACGTGGCCTTTGTCTGTTATCAGCCTGTAAATCGTTTTCCCACCAACCGCAGAACCAAGTAGGAGCCATCAGAACACATGCCCTTTGCTTTTCTATGGCAATCCTTATGGTGATGATTTTGGGAAATTCGTTCAGCAGTTACTTGAGTACCTATCGTGTGCTCAGCGCTCTGTCAGGTATGCTGGGGGATGCAGTCAGACCTGGACCTTTCTTCCAGTCTAGAAGGGGAGATGAATGTATGTAATAGGAGGCAAGACGTGTTAAGGAAGGGCCTAGCAGGGTCTGGCACACAGTGTGCACCTGGGAAATGTTTAAAAACACTCAAGAGACTGCCCCAGTGGTCCAGTGTTTAAGAGTCTGCACTCCCAATGCAGGGGGCACAGGTTCAATCTCTGGTCGGAGAATTGAGATCCTGCATGCCGCATGGCGCAGCCAAAAAAAAGAAAAAAAACCCCACTCAAAGTGGAGGACATTCAGATGGGCACTGGACTTGAGGTGGTACCAGGAAACAGTGCATGCGTCTGGCAGGGGAAGCTCACCTAGCCCCCGCCCTGCGGAGAGATGGTGGCACGTGAAAGGCGGCACCTGTCTTGATGCTGAGCCCTTGCTGGGTGGAGACCACGTGCGTCAATCTCCGTCCTGGGATTCTGATAGAAAATTCCTGCCAGGCAAGAGCGTGGCACATTCCCTGGAGGAAACTCTACCTTTTCAACTCTGAGGGCCAAGAATCAGGCCTGGAGAGCTGTGTGAGGCTGGGGGTGCGGGCATGCGAACCCACGAAGGTTGAAGCGCTCACTGGGGCCACACAGGTAAAGAATTATTAAGAGGCATTTATGGACCGCTGGTTTTGTGTGGGTGTTCTGCTGGGGTGTGGGTGGAGAGAGTCTTGAGACTTTGTTCTTTAGGTGGGAGAAGAGCATGGGAACTTAGGTTAAGGCTTTCCCTGTGATCATTGCTTGGACTCGGGCTGCATGTGGCTTTTGTTCCACCCCTGTGCAGTGTTATGTGTGCTGTGTGCAGCCCAAGAAGGAACCACCATCTTCTCTAAGGATGGGGGTTGATTGAGGGCCTGCTGTATACCAGGCACTGTACTGGGCTCAGGGTTAGATCCGTGACTGGTCATTTTGCCAGTAAGGAAACTGCCCAGGGAGGTGATGCACATGGAGTTTCCACAGTGAGTTAGTAGCAGAGGTGGAATTAGAACCTGGATGTACTGTAGCCGTGAATGATGGCAATTAATTGGGCAGAGTCAACACCCAGCTATCTTTTGGCTGGTTGTCCTCATGGTTAGGAGTGAGGATTTTTCTTTATCTGTAAATTTGAACAAGTGAGAAAAGTTTTCACTATTTCCCTGATTTCCCTCCTTGCTTTACTTACTGTCCCCTTATCCCCAGGTCACTGTAGTCCTTCCTCATTCCTTTGGCACCTACCATACTGTTAAGATTTTTCTAAGACAACTCATTTTCTCACCTTCCCCCCACCCCATTTTGCTACTTGTTTTAGTTTTGGTGGTTTGTGGCGTTTTGCCAAGTTTTAGTTTTTTCCACATTGTTGTAATCATAGTCGCTTTATGATAGTTCTTCACACTTGTTGTGTCAGTCATTTTTTCGTTACATGGTCTTCATATGCATTCTTTTTAAAGGGCTGTATAATATCTCATTTATTTAACGAATATTTATTGAGTGGCGTCTGTGTGCCTGGCCGTGTACTACAAATGAGTGGGCAGGAACTTGACACGGCCCCTGTCTGCCTGGAGGTTCTGCTTAGTAGGAAAGTCAGCCGTTAACCTCACGATCACTTGGACAGACTGTTCCATTATGTTACAGTGATGGAGTTGTGGGTAAGTTTTAATAACCTGTTCTCCACTTCTGAAAGCAAATAAAGGGGAATTTCACCTCTCCAGTGACATCTGGGAACGCTTCCCTGGGGGGAAGGATGAGCATTCCAGGCAGAGGGCACACTTTTCCTGTTGTGGAAAGTGAAAAAAAAAAAAAAAAGTATTATAAAACTACTGGTCATGCAAAAAGGATATTGTGCTTATGGATAGTAGGCATATTTTATGTTCTGTAACAATCAAAGTTCAAATCACTTGTTAAAGACCTAATAACTCCTTTCTTTGTGTTCTTTATCTTATTATTATAATGTTATCAAAGGAACTAAGTTTTACCTTGTATTTTTCTTTTTTAAAAAATATTTTATATTTACTGACATGTTCACCATTTTCAGCATTTATTTTTTTTCTTTTCGTTGGCCGCAAGGCATGGCATGTGGGATCTTAGTGCCCCAACCAGGGATCGAACTTGTGCCCCCTGCTCTGGAAGCACGGAGTCCTCACCACTGGACAGCCAGGGAATTCCCCTACCTTGTATTAATATTTTCCTACCCAAATGTATATTTGGAAAATTTGTAACTCTACAGGAAAGTTAACAGATTTTTTTTTCCTTCACCTAGATTTTATTTGAACACTTTGCCTCATTACTCTGTGTGTGTCTCTGTGTATGTGTGTGTGTGTATACATATATATACTTTCTTTTCCTGAACCATTTGGAAACCCATTGCAGACATCCTGACACTTTACCTCTAAATGCCTTGGGCTGTAACTCCTAAAAATAGGTATAGTCACCTTCATATTCACCTACTGTTACCCACCTCTGCAAATTAACAATAATTTTGTAATGTCTTTTTTTAGTAGTGTCAATTATTTATTCTCCTTATTACACATATATGTAAGTTCATTCCAGTGGTAGGGCTTAGTACATGATTCTAAAATAAGCAAGTAAAAATTTTCCCAGTGTCGAGGGGGCCACAATAAAGCCACAATAGCTTTAAAGCCACAATAGCTTTAAAAATTCTATCATGAGGTTACATTAACATTGCAAACAAGAAAATAAATCCTGTTTGAAATACTAACTTGAAAACTAAGGAAGCATATAAATTCCAGTAAGTGAAATCTATTTATGGTTGTTTACAAATGGCAACAGATCCAAAGGCCAAAAATACTTCACACATGCATCTAATGAAGTTAGCAGAAACTCAAGACAGATTACCTGTTTCCCATCTTTTGTTCATGTGGTTTTTGTCCTCTATGCAAATGCGAGTATAGGATGTCCTTGTCCTTTCAGTGGAAAGGGTAGTGCTGTCCATCTCGAGGTACAAATAACCCTACCTAGGCAACCTTTCACCTCTAGGCGAGCCTGAACACCTTGGCCCTCCCTTGGCACCATGTCTTAAAGAGACCTTGGCTCTTAGCAGCTAGACTTGAGAAATTTTTTTAACTTGGTATAGTTTCTTCAAGGAGGTTCGTATTCAGAAGCCTTGTACAACAGAACCATTTTAGGATTGAGGGAAGAGGTGGGAGAAGATTTAGGGAACACAAGTCAGATGTCAGTATTATCATTCTCTTGTCCTTCCACGGCATCTCTTTTTTCCTTTATCTGTATTCAGTATTAACTTTACTTCCTTGATTCCTCTAGTCCCCATTTATTTAGTATAGACCTATAATATCTTTTAATATCCAGTCCATATTCAACTTTCCTTAGTTGTTCCAGGCTGCGTTGGGCCTTTGTTGCTGCATGCAGGCTTTGTCTAGTTGAGGCGAGTGGGGGCTACTCTTCACTGCGGTCCACGGGCTTCTCATTGTGGTGGCTTCTCTTGTTGCGGAGCACGGGCTCTAGGCACGTGGGCTTCAGTAGTTGCAGCACACGGGCTCAGTAGTTGCGGCAGGCAGGCCCTAGAGCGCAGGCTCAGTAGTTGTGGCGCACAGGCTTAGTTGCTCCGTGGCATGTGGGATCTTCCCGGCCCAGGGATCAAACCCGTGTCCCCTGCATTGGCAGGTGGATTCTTAACCACTGCGCCCCCAGGGAAGTCCTCCAAAACACCTTTTACAGCTCATTCCATTTCTCCCTCTTTTCTGCCCCACATCCAGGGAGCGTTCCTGGCTGAAGCATTGCATTTGGTTCGTATGTCCCTTTAGTCCCCTTCGATCCAAAACAGGGCCTTCTCTTGTATTTATCCTCCACAACATTGGCACTTTTAAAAGTAAGATCCATGTTCTGGATTTGTCTGAGTGTCTCCTTGTGGTGCCGTCTACTGTATTTCTTCGTCCCTTCCCTTCCATGAATGTCAAGTGAAGCACAGTGGCTGCAGTAGGTCCAGGAACAACATGTGCAGTGACAGGGTCTCATTGGTGACATTGTTACTCCCCAAGGTCAGGATGACCCATGGCTGGTGGTGCTGGGTTGACACTTGGTTAAGACCACAGCTTGCATTGTGTTTTGGTTTAGATCTGATAGAGATAATAATAATTATATTGACCATAATTCTAACAATTACCTTTCTAATAAAAAAACTCTCTCACTCTAGACATAGGACAAGAATCTAAAAAATAATGAATATATGTATAACTGAATCACTTTGCTGTATACCTGAAACTAACACAACATTGTAAATCAACTGTGCTCCAATAAAAGTAAAATATTAAAAAAAGCAGTTGCAGATTATTCCACTATACTATTTTATAACTTATTTTACTTAAAAATATCTCCTATTGTTAGTGTTTAATTGCTTATATTTTTATATTATAAACAACACTGACAAATATTGTTACATAAACTAATTTGCACATTAAAAATAAACACAGGACAGGTTTTTTCTTTTTTAATTACAAAAACAGTCATATATAAGTACAGCTCCTTTTGTTTATTTGTTTAAAACTTTCAAATAAGATTGAATCTGCTTGATATGGACCTTATAGTTATGGTAACTAAGGGAGAGATTTCAGAGAAAGGCTCTGCACTTTTTAAAAAATATCTCTCCCTCTTTTTTTTTTTATTTGAAGTATTGTTGATTTACAATATTGTGTTAGTTTCAGGTGTACAGCAAATTGATTCAGCTATGTATATATATAGTTTTCAGGTTATTTTCTCTTTTTTTTCACACACACACACACACACTGTATTTTATTTCTACAAGAGATAAATAGACTGACACCAAGCATTGTAAATGGATGACCACAACAAAAGCAACAATGACTGCAGTTACCAAACACGAAACACACTCATGTGATGTCATAATATTGACATTCAGTCCAGTAATCCTCCACTGTAACAGCTCCTTTACTTTGCAGTGAAAATTGATTTGTATTTCTTTTGCCTCTAATCCTTATGGGATTCTTTTTTTTATTCAAACAGAAAGTCACAAAAATTATAATCATCCTCATCAGTTCACTCAGTCCCATGTAATTAATTTCTTTTTTATCTTGATCTTTTGTTAGCACTTTTATAAATTCATCAGTTTTCCATTAGAGTTATGAAAAAGGTTATTTTCCGTTATAGATTTTTACAAGATATTGAATATAGTTCCCTGTGTTATACAGTAAATCCTTGTTACTTATGTGTTTAATGTATAGTTGTTTGTATCTGTTAATCCCATACCTCTAATTTGTCCCTCCTCACCCCCTCCCTTTCCCTTTTGTTAACCATAAGTTTGTTTTCTAGGTCTGTGAGTCTGTTTCTCTTTGGTATATAGATTCATTTGTATTATTTATCATTTATTATTTTATTTTATTATAATTATTTTTTTCTTGGCCACGCCACACGGCTTGTGGGATCTTAGTTCCCTGACCAGGGATCAAACCCCGGGCCCTCAGCTGTGAAAGTGTGGAGTCCTAACCACTGGACTGCCAGGGAATTCCCCATTTGTATTATTTTTTAGATTCCATGTATAAGTGATATCATATGATACTTGTCTTTCTCTGTCTGACTCACTTCACTTAATATGATAATCTCTAGGTCCATCCATGTTGCTGCAAATGGCAATATTTTA
Organism: Lipotes vexillifer; assembly: GCF_000442215.2. NCBI lineage: Eukaryota > Metazoa > Chordata > Mammalia > Artiodactyla > Lipotidae > Lipotes > Lipotes vexillifer. The sequence goes on along the minus strand of NW_006778737.1, from coordinate 1,081,045 downwards.
TTCTTTCTTATGGCTGAGTAATAGTCCACTGTACATATATAGTACATCTTCTTAAACCAGTCGTCTGTTCGTGGACACTTAGGTTGCTTCCATGTCTTGGCTATTGTAAATAGTGCTGCTGTGAACATTGGGGTGCATGTATCTTTTCAAATTAGTTTTCATCTTTTCTGGATATATCCCGCCTGGGAGTGGGATTGCTGGATCATATGGTAGCTCTTTTTTTAGGTTTTTAAGGAACCTTCATGCTGTTTTCCACAGTGGCCACACCAATTTACATTCCCACCAACAGTGTAGTAGGGCTCCCTTTTCTCCACACCCTCTCCAGCATTTATTATTTGTACGCTTTTCGATAATAGCCATTCTGACTGGTGTGAGGTGATACCTCATTGTGGTTTTGATTTTCATTCCTCTAATAATTAGGAATGTTGAGAATTTTTTTTCTTGTTCCTGTTGGCCATCTGTATATCTTCTTTGGAGAAATGTCTATTCAGGTCTTCTGACCATTTTTTGATTGGGTGGTTTGTCTTTTTTATATTGAGTTGTATGAGCTGTTTGTATATTTTGGAGATTAACTCATTGTTGGTCAGATCATTTGCAAATATTATTCCATAGGTTGTCTTTTCCTTTTGTCAATAGTTTCCTTTGCTGTGCAAAAGCTTTTAAGTTTGATTAGGCCCCATTTGTTTGTTTTTGCTTTTATTTCTTTTGCCTTGGGAGATTGATCTAAGAAAACATTGCTACAGTTTATGTCTGAGAAGGTTTTGCGTAGCTATGTTCTCTTCTAGGAGTTTCACAGTGTCAAGTCTTATGCTTAAGTCTTTAAACAATTTTGAATTTATTTTTGTGTATGGTGTGAGAGTGTATTCTAACTTCACTGATTTACATGTGGCTGTCCAGCTTTCCCAACACCACTTGCTGAGGAGACTGTCTTTTCTCCATTGTATATTCTTGCCTCCTTTGTTGTAGATTAATTGACCGTAGGTGTGTGGGTTTATTTCTGGGCTCTCTATTCTGTTCCATTGATCCATATGTCTGTTTTTGTACCAATACCACACTGTTTTGATTACTGTAGCTTTGTAGTATTATCTGAAGTCTGCTTCCAGCTTTGTTCTTTTTCCTCAGGACTGCTTTGGCAATTCTGGGTCTTTTGTGGCTCCGAATAAATTTTGGTATTATTTGTTCTAGTTCTGTAGGAAAAAGTCATTGGTATTTTGATAAGGATCACATTAAATCTGTAAATTGCTTTGGGTAGTGTGGCCATTTTAGCAATACTAATTCTTCCAATCCAAGAGTATGTCTCCTTCTTTTTTAATAGACCCAGGTCAAGTTTGGGTAGAGTGTGGCTGATGTAGCTGGCTCCAATACTTATTTTATAACATTCAGGCAGAAAGCAAGACCTCCTCAAGGTTAAAATGTCATGGTGGGAGGGGAGTTTTGGAGAGTAACAGATTCCGCAAGTTGTGTGTGTGTGTGTGTGTGTGTGTGCGCGCGCGCGCACGCCAGTGTGAATACGTCCATATGTGTACTGTTGTCTCAAGGGAGTATGAATGATGAGTCAAGGTGCCAGAAGTGGTGTCAGATGTGACACAGAGAGATGAACCCTGTGCCAGTTTGGAGAAGGCATGAAGGTAAAGAAGGCATCATTTAAATTAAACTCAAGGAAATCTACCTCGAGCGCCTGCTTGGTACCAGGCATTGTGCCAAGTGCTTTGAATGGTACAGGCTGCCTCTTGTAGCCCTTATAGTCCAGAAGGAACAGACTTAAACACACCATTTCCAGGGTTGCAAGTTTGGGGTGGACCCAACATTTCCCGGGGGAGGTAACAGTCAGAAAATGGAAGCTTACGTGAGGGGTAGTCAGGTAATGAGTGATCCATGTGGAAGGAACAGCGTGTGCGAAGGCCCTGAGGCCAGAAAGAATGTGGCATGCTGTAAGAAGAGGCAGCTGCTCAGTGTGACTGGATGGTGGAATGTGACAGAAGACTGGTTGGCGTCTGGGCTGGGAAGACTGGATCCTGGGAGCCTTAGTAATAAAGAGCTTCAGTTGTCCTAAGGCCCCAGGAGGCCACTAAAGCATTTTAAGTAGAGGAATGACATGATCAAATTTATATTTTGAGAAAAGACCTGTGGCTGGAGTGGGAAAACAATTTGGATGGAGGCTAAACTTGGGGCTGAGAGACCAGCTAGGGGTATTGTAGCCATCTAGGAGAGAGGTGATGAAGGGAATAAATACCTGTTGAGAATGAGTGGGAAGGAAGATAGCTTGGATATCAACGAGGAAGGTAGAAATAAATTAAAAATATTCAGGCAGTAGTGTTGGGATTGGATCTGAGGACTGAAAGAATCCATCTTTCCATCCATCCATCTATCCATCTATCCATAAAACCAACATTTTTTATTGAACCTCTTCTGTGTGTCTGGGAAGGGGGTGTTAGGGGTGGGGGATACAGCAGTGAGTAAAGCAGACATGGTGATCCCTGCCCTGATGGAGTTTACCTTCTGGAGAGAGACAGACTATAAACAGACAAATGTATGAAGCAATGTTAGCTGATGATGTGTGCTATGAAGAAAAATAAAGTTGAATAAAGGGATAGACAGTGAGATGTGGAATTTTAGACAGGGAAACTGGGAGGGATTTTGTTTGTTTGTTTGTTTGTTTTTGCATTACGCGGGCCTCTCACTGTTGTGGCCTCTCCCCTTGCGGAGCACAGGCTCCGGACGCGCAAGCTCAGCGGCCATGGCTCACGGGCCCAGCCGCTCCGCGGCATGTGGGATCTTCCCGGACCGGGGCACGAACCCATGTCCCCTGCATCAGCAGGCGGACTCTCAACCACTGCGCCTCCAGGGAAGCCCATGGGAGGGATTTTTTTAAGAGTGTACCATTTTAGCACAGACCTGAATGTTGAGAGAGCAAGCCTTGCAGCCTTCTTAGGGAAACTCTTGACAGGCAGAAGGGACAGCACATGAAACGGCTCAGAGGCAGGATAGGGGCTTAGCCTGTGTGAGGAACAGCATGCAGGTCAGTACAAATAAACATGTGTGTTGATTGGTCTGGTCAGCCCTGTTACTAAGGGGCCACATCTTGAAGAATGGATCTCCTTTCTCTGTGCTGGCAAAGGGAGGGACCTACTGGGCTTGCCTAGGTGACTGGGGAGTGGGCAGTCTCAGGAGATGGGTTCCCGGTCACCAGAGATTGTTGAGCCAAGGCAAGATAAGCATCTTTTTGACAAGGTCCATGTTTGGTTAGAGCTGTGCTGTGTGTTTCAAGCATTCCACCAAAATCCACACAGGCAGAAAAGGAGGAATATGACAGTGCAGAAGAAGGAATCTGTGTTAGAATAATCATTTATGTTGTCCAGATCACCATCATATTTTCTTTTTTTTTCGGATATAGGAAAACGATTGATTAATAACATCTTTTATTAATGTTGACTAATGTGAAATTTTCCTACTGGTTCTAATAGTTTTTCAGATCTTATTTTATTTATTGTTGTTTTTTGTTGTTGTTATTGGGAGGAATTTCTCCAGACGTGTAATCACATTATCTGCAACTTAATAAAAGTTTGCTTCCTCTTCCTTTCAAATTGGTAATTTTTTTGTTTGTCTAATTAGATTAGCAAATGCTTCCTGAATAATGTTAAACTGTGGTGAAATCTCAGGTCATTCTTAACCTTATACTGACTTCAGTGGTAGTGCTCTAACCCTTCCCCCAAAACGTAATGCTGGCTTTCTGTTTGACCTGTGGATCTCTTAAGAAAATTTCCCTCTATTCCTATTTTGTTAAGAGGTTTTTTTTAGAAGTCAGGAATAAATGTTGAAATTTAACAAGATTGGCATTTAAGAAGACATATGTTTTTTTTCTTTTGACTCTGTTAATGAGATGAATTATATTGATTGATTTCCTAAAATTGACCAATCTTTGCATTCCTATTGTGAACCATGTGGTTGTGATCTCTGTTTGTTTTAATTAAAAAGCATTTTAAGTTACTTACCATCATTTAAAATAATGCTCCATGAAGATGCAGTTGGTTTATCTTGTGGCTTAGAGTAATGCTGTCAGGATAGCTTTACTTCAGTTTGAGAAGTTGGAGCTAGAGTCATGAACAAATCATTCATTGGCCAGCATAACACTGTTGAATGCTTGATGTGTGCAAAACACTGCTGGATGGCCTCCAGTGCCTTCTTGTAACTTGGAGATCTTGTGATTCTATGCAGTGGTTCCATTAGTCAGGATTTGTTGTTATTGGAAGTGACAGAAACAAATCAGTCTGAAATAAGCAGCATAGGGAATGTAGTGGCTCACATAAATGGAAGGCCCAAGAGTAGATAGCTTCAGGCATGGCCGGACCCAGGGGCTCAGTGTTATTAGGTCTTGGTCTCATTCTTTTCTTCTCTTGGCTTTGCTTTTTTCTATATTGGCCTCACTCCCAGGAAGCCTTCCTCCACATGGTACCTCCCAGAAGCTCCAGGCTGACATTCTCCCACAGCTGTGGAGCGAGAGTTTATCATTGCCACTTGTTCTATCTAGCAGGACTTCCCAAACAGACTAATATTTGTTTAGCTTGTCCATGCTCTCTTCTGGAACGTGAGGGTGGGGAGATAGGGTCAGCCTCACCTGGACCCATGGACTGAGAGTGGGGAGGGGTGGTCCCCCAACGGGAAGGCCAAGTACTGTTACCCATGGGCAGGGAATCAGATGCCGGGTAGCAGAAACACCTATGTTCATGACATCTGGGCCAGTGATGCCCTTTCTTCTGTGGTCCTCACTATCTTTTTTTTTTTGCATTATGTGGGCCTCTCAGTGTTGTGACCTCTCTCGTTGCGGAGCACAGGCTCCGGACGCACAGGCTCAGCGGCCATGGCTCACGGGCCCAGCCGTTCCACGGCATGTGGGATCTTCCCAGACCGGGGCACGAACCTGTGTCCCCTGCATCGGCAGGCGGACTTTCAACCACTCCGCCACCAGGGAAGCCCCTCACTATCCTTTTTCACAGTTGAGAAGGGAGGCTGCCAGGTGCCAGGATTACTCCCCTGACCTGAGGGCCCACCAAATCAGTGTCTGAATCATGATTTTAAGTTCCTACCTGAAGTTCTAGGCCTTACTTGCTGCCCTGAATTATGCATAGAAATAGGAGTGGAGAGTCAAAGCGTTAGCTGGGCACCTTGCAATTTGGTTGTTAAATAAAGGATTCCCCTGGACTCACCCTCACCCCCAGCCCCTTAGCCTAACACTATGGTCATCTTGGTGATTCTGTATTGTCCCCTTTTCATAAGGAACTTAGGAGGTATACACTTTTAAAGGGGTATCTATAATAGGATGTGGAATATTTTATGTGGAACATTTATAGTAGCAAAGTTTTAATTTGGCAAAATTTTACCTGGTCTGATTTGTCATCTTATAACCTTTATTGAGTTATAAATATATATGGTGTGTGTGCCAACTTATGGGCAAAGCCCAGTGAGTTTCTACATACGTTTATACGGATTGAGTTATAGCACTTGTTCAAACTCCTCATTGTTCCCACCCCAGCTTCTTCCTGGCCCCCACATCCTTCCCTCCTTTCCCCTCCTCCCCAGAAGAACTGTGGCTTCCTCGCCATTGCCTGGCTTCAGGCTGCACCTGAGAACTCTCTCCTCGGTGCACATACCTGAGTCCAGGGACACAGTTAGAAACCTGCTCCTGGAGATTTGTGCTAGGAGCAGGGAAGTTACCATCCATGGAGCGGAAACAGCTGCCTGTTGAGCTCTCCTTGCCACAAATGGACCACGTGCCCACTGTCTAATCCTGGTGCTGGCCGGGCCCCTTGCTGTCCTGCTCTTCCTTCACAGAGGAGGAAACTGAGGCCCCGAGAAAGAAGGGATTTGCTGAAGGTCATGGGTTGTGCAGGTTGGAGGTCAGGTGGATGGTCCGTGGCTCTAGTCCAGCCGCCCACCCAGGTGGCTTAATTGTTGAAGTTTGTCTTGATTGTTTTTCTGGAAAAATCTTGAAACTCTGTGAGGGATGGCATATGTAGTAGAAAGAATGTAGGCACTGGAGTCTGACATTTTTGGATTCAAATTCCTGCTCTGTGTTACGACTCTGGACAAGGATGTAACCTCCCTGAACCTCAGTGTCTTTATCTGTAAATGGGATAATATTAATACCAACCTCTCAGGGTGGTTGTAAGGATGAAATGAGAAATGTAACTCATGCTCAGCACGCGGTCTGGCACAGGCTGTTTTTATGTCTGAAAAGCCAGGTTATAACATTTTTGGGAGGAGGGTGAGAAGTGACATAAAAGTGAGCTGAAAAAATCACAACCTCCTCGCAAATGTGAACACTTCAGCATAACTTTAATTTTACAGTTCTAAATTAGTTTAGTAATTAATGATAGCATGGTATTTAAGAACACAAGCTCTGGAGATGGACTGCATTGGTTCACATCCTGACTGTGCCACTGTGTAACCTTGGGTAGATTATTCAACCTCTCTGTGCTGGAGTTTCCTTGAATGTAAAATGAGGCTAATAATAGGCCCTACCTTCTAGGGTAGTTTGTTCATTATTTATTTATTGGGCTGCGTTGCGTCTTCGTTGCTGCTCGTGGGCTTTCTCTAGTTGTGGTGAGCGAGGGCTACTCTTCATTGCGGTGCGCGGGCTTCTCATTGTGGTGGCTTCTCTTGTTGCAGAGCACGGGCTCTAGGCACACGGGCTTCAGTAGTTGCAGCACATGGGCTTCAGTAGTTGTGGCTCGCGGGCTCAGTAGTTGTGGCGCATGGGCTTTGTTGCTCCGCAGCATGTGGGATCTTCCCGGACCAGGGCTTGAACCTGTGTCCCCAGCATTGGCAGGCAGATTCTTAACCACTGCGCCACCAGGGAAGTCTCCTAGGGTAGTTCTTAGGATTAAGTGAGGTAATGTGTATAACACACTTCCTTAGCCCAGTGCCTTAGCTGATGTATAATAAATGTGGTTTATTATTGCCAACAAATTGACCTATATTTCTCTGTGCCTTTTAAACATCTTGATGGAAGTTTGCCTTGATTTTTCACAGTCTGTACTCTCTTCATACTGGTGCTTCACTGAAAGTTGTCTTCCATGCCTGTTTCCCTCACATTTATGTTGGTGACTGAATTTGGGAAGAGAAGACTGACCACTTGGGCAGCAGCATCCTCCAGAAGCTGCAGGAAGAGGTCGGCTCTTGGGGAAGTGTGAATGGGCCACTCTCCTGGACTGAGTGTTTTGTCTGCTGGGGACAATGGGTGGCTTTCACGGGTGACTTATCCTGCGGCAGTGGTGACCGCAGCATGGGAAAAGCGGAATGGATCTCAAGTCCGTGTGTGCCAAGACGGTGCCTCGGCCACTGCACAACGGCAGCTGGGGGACGGGGAGGGTTGATTTCTCCGAAGACCAAGGAGTCAGTTCAACCAGCAGTGGGTCAAATTGAGCAACTGAAAGGATGTAAGAAAATAAGAGGTAATATCTTGGCGGGCTTGGCCTTTTTATTTTGAAAAATGCTCCTTTCCGTTCTGAATTGGTCCGTTGAGCTGCAAGGAACAGTGCCAGTTAACCCACATTTAATTAGAAACTGGTTTAGTGGACATTCTGTTTCTCCCCAGAGCATGTCCTGCATGTTGGACCCCTTCCAGGGGCTGGTACAGTAACGGCCATTTACACAGCCCTGGCTGTCTGGACGATGGAATCAGCTGGGTGAATGTACATCCCTCTCCGCCCACCTCCGCCAACACTCTCCTAATTGATTTTGCCAGCTCTGCATAGGGTGTGGACTTTCCCCTTTATTTTCCTAAGGATCCATCTCCTCTGCTTATCTTTGCCTACCTCTGGTGTTTGGGAAACACTTCAACTCACGGTTAGATTTTTCAGTGGAGAAAACTTCAGTGGAAGTTTTTCCTCTCCTGAGTGAAATGATGTGGATTTCCTTTTGTCTGGTGACTTCCCTCTGGTGTGTGTGTGTCTGTGTGTGTGTATGTGTCTCTGTGTGTGTGTGTGTCTCTGTGTGTGTGTGTGAAAGCTTCCCTCCCTCCCTCCCTCCCCCAGGCCTCACTGTGTCTTGTTTCCGGGGCTGGGACCTGGCAGACAGCGATACAGAGACTCCCTTGTCCGCCTGGTTCCCACCAGCTGATGAGCAAGGTCATTTTCAAACTCCTGACACCTGCTTATCAAAACTGCCAGCTGCACTCCACAAAGATGCCCTTCCCCCACACCAGGGTGAGGGAAGGTAAGAATAGACCAGGGAGGAACCAAGAGCCAGGGAATGAAGGACACTATCCGCCTGATGTTTAAGGCGTGGGTGGGCATTTTATTGGACAACTGGACTCCGGAGGCCCTTGATTGATGTAAATGCCCCACCATAACGGTTGTGCTATGCATTGGAGAGTTCTTTTAAATAGACAGTACAATGTTTGCATGCACACTATGTGATTTAATCTCCCCCTGCTTTTTTTTCTTTACTTTTTAGAAAGCAATTTTAGATTATCTGCCTGCCTCTTATTATTTGAAAGTGCTCTGATTACAGAGGCTCTGTAATCTGAGAGTACAGATTACATGTATCATAAAAATACATGAATTAGATTGGATGGTGGGATTTCAGTGGAGCTAAGGAATGGCTGAAGGACAGTGTGTGTGTGAGCAGGTGTTCCTCTTTCCTTTCTGTGAATGTGGGTCCCCTCAGGGTCCTCCACAGGGATGGTCTGCTCTGTGAGCTTCCTGGTGGATCCTGGATATATCTTGAAGGGCAGCTGCCTCGGTCTGTGAGCACTGGCCATCTGTGGATTGGAAATCAAAGAGCTCATCATGGCTAGAGCTGCTTGGGACAAGACCCTACTTGCCACTGAATATGATGTGGTCTTGAACATAGAACAAGGGTGGGGAAATGTCTGGGCATTAGGTAGGGGCAGGTCCAGTTTTGAGGAGTCTGAAATGTATTTAACTTGGGGGGAGGCTTCTTTAAGAAAAAGAATTTAAAAATATCCTTTCCCATATTTTATAGAAGTATAAGACCACATGGACACCTTTCTAAGGAGGGGCTGCAGCTTCATGAGCTTCTGGTTCATCTCTTTGGGGCGGGAGCAGAGCAAGCAGAGACACATTGTGAGGAGATATTTAGAGGTAGGAAAGTAAGAGGTCCGTCTCTAGGCCAAAGTAGAAAGGGGGCATAGTGTTCCTGTGTGTCTACATGCTGCTCAACTTGCAGGTGTAGGAAAAAGCAAACTGCCAGCTGCACTCCACAAAGATGCCCTTCCCCCACACCAGGGTGAGGGAAGGTAAGAATAGACCAGGGAGGAACCAAGAGCCAGGGAATGAAGGACACTATCCGCCTGATGTTTAAGGCGTGGGTGGGCATTTTATTGGACAACTGGACTCCGGAGGCCCTTGATTGATGTAAATGCCCCACCATAACGGTTGTGCTATGCATTGGAGAGTTCTTTTAAATAGACAGTACAATGTTTGCATGCACACTATGTGATTTAATCTCCCCCTGCTTTTTTTTCTTTACTTTTTAGAAAGCAATTTTAGATTATCTGCCTGCCTCTTATTATTTGAAAGTGCTCTGATTACAGAGGCTCTGTAATCTGAGAGTACAGATTACATGTATCATAAAAATACATGAATTAGATTGGATGGTGGGATTTCAGTGGAGCTAAGGAATGGCTGAAGGACAGTGTGTGTGTGAGCAGGTGTTCCTCTTTCCTTTCTGTGAATGTGGGTCCCCTCAGGGTCCTCCACAGGGATGGTCTGCTCTGTGAGCTTCCTGGTGGATCCTGGATATATCTTGAAGGGCAGCTGCCTCGGTCTGTGAGCACTGGCCATCTGTGGATTGGAAATCAAAGAGCTCATCATGGCTAGAGCTGCTTGGGACAAGACCCTACTTGCCACTGAATATGATGTGGTCTTGAACATAGAACAAGGGTGGGGAAATGTCTGGGCATTAGGTAGGGGCAGGTCCAGTTTTGAGGAGTCTGAAATGTATTTAACTTGGGGGGAGGCTTCTTTAAGAAAAAGAATTTAAAAATATCCTTTCCCATATTTTATAGAAGTATAAGACCACATGGACACCTTTCTAAGGAGGGGCTGCAGCTTCATGAGCTTCTGGTTCATCTCTTTGGGGCGGGAGCAGAGCAAGCAGAGACACATTGTGAGGAGATATTTAGAGGTAGGAAAGTAAGAGGTCCGTCTCTAGGCCAAAGTAGAAAGGGGGCATAGTGTTCCTGTGTGTCTACATGCTGCTCAACTTGCAGGTGTAGGAAAAAGCACTCATAGGGCTTCCCTGGTGGCGCAGTGGTTGAGAGTCTGCCTGCCGATGCAGGGGACACGGGTTCGTGCCCCGGTCCGGGAAGATCCCACATGCCGTGGAGCAGCTGGGCCCGTGAGCCATGGCCACTGAGCCTGCGCGTCTGGAGCCTGTGCTCCGCCAACGGGAGAGGCCACAACAGTGAGAGGCCCGCGTACTGCAAAAATAAATAAATAAATAAATAAATAAAATTTAAAAAGCACTCATAGACATTTATGTAAATGATGGGTGTGGCTATGTTCTGATAAAATTTATTTTATTAAAAAACTTAAAAGTTGAGGTATAGTTGATTTACAATGTTGTGTTAGTTTCAGGTGTACAGCAAAGTGATTCAATTATATGTGTGTATATATATATATATATATATATATATATACACACACACACACATATATATATTCTTTTCCAGATTCTTTTCTATTATAGGTTATTACAAGATATTGAATATAGTTCCTTGTGCTATACAGTAGGTCCTATTGCTTATCTATTTTATATATAGCAGTGTGTATCTGTTAATCCCATACTCCTAACTTATCCCTCCCCTCCTCCCCATTTGGTATCCATAAATTTGTTTTCTATGTCTGTGAGTCTGTTTCTGTTTTGTTAAGTTCATTTGTATCATTTTTTTAGATTCCACAAATAAGTGATATCGTATGATATTTGTCTTTCTCTGGCTTACTTCACTTAGTATGATAATCTCTAGGTCCATTCATTTTGTTGCAAATAGCATTATTTCATTCTTTTTTGTGGCTGAGTAATATTCCATTGTAAACATCTACCACATCTTCTTGTTTTTTTTTTTTTTTTTTAGTTTTATTGGAGTGTAGTTGATTTACAGTGTTGTGTTAGTTTCAGGTTTACAGCAGAGTGATTCAGTTATACATATACATGTATTCATTCTTTTTTAGATTCTTTTCTCATATAGGTTATCACAGAGTATTGGGTAGAGTTCCCTGTATTATACAGCAGGTCCTTGTTGGTTATCTGCCTTATATAGAGTAATGTGTGCTCAGCCCAAGCTCCTGATTTATCCCTCCCCCACATGCTTCCCCTTTGGTAACTGTAAGTTTGTTTTCAATATGTATAAGTCTGCTTCTGTTTTGTAAATAAGTTCATTTGTATCTTTTTTAAAAGTTAGATTACACATATGAGTGATATCATATGATATTTGTCTTTGTCCGACTTACTTCACTTAGTATGATATCTCTAGGTCCATCCATGTTGCTGCAGATGGTATCATTTCATTCTTTTTTATGGCTGAGTAATATTTCATTGCATATATGTACCACATCTTCTTTATCCATTCCTCTGATGATGGACCTTTAAGGTTGCTTCCGTGTCTTGGCTGTTGTGAGTAGTGCTGCAATGAACATTGGGGTGCATCTAGCCTTTCGGATTATTGTTTTCTCTGGATATATGCCCAGTAGTGGGATTGCTGGGTTGTATGGTAGTTCTATTTTAAGTTTTTTAAGGAACCTCCATACTGTTCTCCATAGTGGTTGTATCAATTTACATTCCCACCAACAGTGTAGCAGGGTTCCCTTTTCTCCACACCCTCTCCAGAATTTATTGTTTGTAGACTTTTTGATGATGGCCAATCTGACCAGTGTGAGGTGATACCTCATTGTAGTTCTGATTTGCATTTCTCTGATAATTAGTCATGTTGAGCATCTTTTCATGTGCTTTTTGGCCATCTGTATGTCTTCTCTGGAGAACTGTCTACTTAGATCTTCTGGCCATTTTTTGATTGCTACCACATTTTCTTTATCCATTCATCTGTCTGCGGACACTTAAGTTGCCTCCCTGCCATGGCTATTATAAATAGTGCTGCTATGAACATTGGGGTGCATATATCTTTTCAAATTAGAGTTTTCATCTTTATTTTTTATAAGTTTATTTATTTATGGCTGCATTGGGTCTTTGTTGCCGTGCACAGGCTTTCTTTAGTTGCAGTGAGTGGTGGCTTCTCTTGTTGCGGAGCACGGGTTCTAGGCATGCGGGTTTGAGTAGTTGTGGCACGCGGGCTTCAGTAGTTGTGGCACACAGGCTCAGTAGTTGTGGCTTGTGGGCTCTGGAGTGTGGGCTCAGTAGTTGTGGCGCATGGGCTTAGTTGCTCTGCAGCATGTGGGATCTTCCTGGACCAGGGCTCGAACCTGTGTGCCCTGCATTGGCAGGCAGATTCTTAACCACTGCGCCACCAGGGAAGTCCCTAGAGTTTTCATCTTTTCCAGATATATGCACGGAGTGGGATTGCTGGATCATATGGTAACTAGTTTTTTAAGGAACCTTCATATTGTTCTCCACAGTGGCTGCACCAATTTACATTCCCACCAACAGAGTAGGAGGGTTTGCTTTTCTCCACACCCTCTCCAGCATTTATTATTTGCAGACTTCTTTTAAAAACACTTTTTATTTTATATTGGAGTATAGCCAGTTAACAATGTCGTGATAGTTTCAGGTGCACAGCAAAGTGACTCAGCCACATACTCATGTATCCTTTCTCCCTCAGACTCCCCTCCCATCCAGGCTGCCACATAACATTGAGCAGAATTCTCTGTGCTATACAGTAGGTCCTTGTTGGTTATCCATTTTAAATATAGCAGTGTGTACATGTTGAGCCTAAACTCCCTAACTATCCCTTTCTCCCACCCTTCCCCACCCCCCCCAAGTAATAAGTTCGTTCTCTAAGTCTGTGAGTCTGTTTCTGTTTTGTAAATAAGTTCATTTGTATCATTTCTTTTCAGATTTGCATATAAGGGATATCGAATGATATTTCTCTTTCTCTGACTTACTTCACTCAGTATGACAAACTCTAGGTCCATCCATGTTGCTGCAAATGGCATTATTTCATTCTTTTTAATGGCTGAGTAACATTCCATTGTATGTACATACCACATCTTTCTCCATTCTTCTGTCAATGGGCATTTAGGTTGCTTCCATGAGGGAGTCCTCATCCTCGGTGGGTACCATGCAGGACCCCAGGACCAGTCTGTACTGACCCCTCTGCAGCATCACCCCTCCCACCTAACCAGATCCCGCTGCTTCTTTTTCCCCTCAGTCAAGTCAGAGGCTCTGCAAGCATTGGGAGAGATGATGATGGAGCGAGACCTGTGATTGACAAAGCGCTTTCAAAACCTCGTCCCCAGTAGAGCCCAGTCAGGGTTTGGGAGTGATTATCCTCTAGTACAGGTGAAGGGACCAAAGTCCACAGTCACATGGTAGAGAAATAAATGACAGTGTTGGGGCACCTGCCGCCTTTGCTTTGGTTTAGATCTGGGTTTCTCAACCTCGGCACTACTGATATTTTGTGCAGGGTCATTCTTTGTTCTTGAGGATTGTTCTGTGCATGAGATGTTCAGCATCGTCTCTCACCTCTACCTACTAGATGCCAGCAGCATTTCCCCCTCCAAGTTGTGACAACCAAAAGTGTCTCTACACATTGCCAGATGTCCTCTGGGGGGCAAAAGAGGAGACATATATTTGCCTGCAGGTAGAATGGGGTTGAGAGCAACTCAGTATTAAACTTGAAATACTGCCATCAGTGAGTCTGAATGAGGAATCTCCAGGGAGTTCCCTGTTAGAGCAGAAAGCCGTGAGATTCTTGTTTGAGATCATGTGCTCAAAGCCAGCATGTTCACATCAGTTTCCAGGTGGTTGAAGTTTACAGCCTATTCCTAAAATGTTTTTGTTTTCATCAACTGTGCTAGTAAGTGTTTCTTCATTAGGCCGCATGCCTCCCTGCTTTATGAAATGGGATGCCCATCCCAGTTGCACCTTCCTCCCTGGCTTTCCATGTTGCCAGCTTGCAGCTTCATCATGGTGCTTTGCACGCAGCGGTGTGCCTATAACCAGGGAGCAGGATGGAGACCTTTTCCCTTTATCTTAAAGGTTGCTAAATCCTGCTTTGAAATTTCCTTTTGGTCTCCTTTCTGGAAATCCTGTGTCACCTGTTACCACATTCCTCTTTTTCTCATTCCTCTCTTCAAATTTTGCTGCTTCTAATCTGTTCTTCCTAAGTTTAATGCTGTGTGTGTAAATTAAGAGTGAGAGACAGTAAGTGAGGGCCCAAACATCTCTTCCTTGGAGTAAAGTATATTTTGTAAAATAGCCCGTATCCATCTTTCAACAGAACCCTCCCCATTATTCAGGCCTTTTCACAAACACTGGGGTCCTTTGTTCTGGATGGTTGGGATGCTTGGGAGTCAGGGCTCTAAGGGGGCAATTTACTGTGAATGAGGCCAAAGACAAGTGGGGCAACTTACACACCTAAAGCTGGCGAGTAAGATACAGATTGCAAATGGTCACAGTTCATCTTAAAAATCCTCCAAGCCATGTATAAAGAAGAGCGTGCTTGGTTCTTTGTATACAGCGACCTGTGCATTTAGATGTCAATGTACATAGTTATTCCACAGCGAGGAGTGCATGTGCAAATAGATTCCACTGTGATTTTTTAATAATGTCAGAGAGTATGGACAGAGGTGTGTGTCACTGAATCCTCAGCATCAAAGGCACAGTGTTGTGCTGCCCGTACATTGGGCGAGGCAGCAGAGAGCCCCGGGGTTCAAGAGGCAGCTACCTGCGATTGGGTTCCCGCTCCACCACTTGCTGCCCTGTGATCTTGTTCAAGTCTCTGACCTTGCAGGGCCTCAGTTTCATCATCTGTAAAGTGGGGATGATGATAATCATACCAGAGCCTGACACAGAGTAAGAGCTCACACAGTGTTAGCTGTCACACTGCTGCTGCTTCTGATCCCTTCACTGCCATTGTCGTTATATTATTATTATTACCAGTGAGATGTGGTTGCTTTGAGAACTGAGTTTCCACTCCTGCGCCTCTTGGCTCGGGTGTTTCCTTTAAAGAGATGTGAAACCAGATCCCATCTTCCTGACCCCAGCCCCCCATCACGGACATACCTGAGTTTCTCTTCTCTGTGCCTTCCTTACTCGCCTCTGCCCTCATTGTGACTCACTTGTTTCTTCATCTGCTCCAGTGACTTGACAGGCCCACAGGCAGCCCTGCACACCCTGGCCTGTGCAGAAGGATGACAGAAGGCAGCTGTGGCTCCGACCTCCCCAGAAACCCGCCCACCTCTGACCTCACTGTCCTGGCTCCCAAACATGTGTCCCTGGCTGAGGGGTAGGGGGTTGAAGAGACGGCCCACAGAGGTCAGAGAGTCTGAGAGGACTTTTAAACCACCTCTGGGTCCCTGGACAGTCAATGTTAGAATTGCTGGCAGGCTGGGGCACAGACCCCCAGGTTTATGGGACCCCATTTAATGGACTGTTTGTACTGGTTCTTGTGAAATATTTTGACTTCAAAGCTTATTCATGAGTATTCCAGATGAAGTGAAAAATGAAATAGTTAAGCAATATGTTAAAGGAACAAAATAAGCCAGACTTCTGAACTGGAGTCCCAAACCTAAATGCTCACAGGGCCAGTGCTAAAAGTGAAAGCATCAGCTTGGGGAGGTTCATTCCCTTTTCCCGGAACTCTTTCCCCTTCCTAGTTCCTGCCTCCTGTTGGGAATGCGGGCCCACTGTGGCCAGATCTGCCAGTTTCCCAAGAGAATCCAGAAATTGGGATTTTGAAGTAAAGTCTCAAAATTCTCCTGAGAGCCCTCCAGATTTTGACATGTTGGCAACTAACTGGAAAAAAAAAAGTAAACACGTCTATGGGCTGGAATTGAAGAGCCACCAGCTTGCAGGGGACTTGAGAGATGCTGTGCTGGTGTCTTCGGGATTTACATATGAGGAAATGTAACCGAGCTCCAGAGAGAAGTGACTTGTCTGTGATCCCAGAACTGGATTTGAATCCAGATCTCTGGGGGTCCCCATTGCAGGCCTTTTTCTTACAGTTCCATCCAGACTGTGCATTTCTGTTTGGCTTCCAAGAGGGCCATTGAGTGAAGCTTTATTGCAGGTGTCAGGGTCATGCAAACTCTGCTGAGGAGCTGGCAGAGTGACCTCAGGAGGAAGGCGCTCCCCATCTCGGCTGACACTCACTCATTCCCAGAAAAGGCTGCTCTTGGCAGAGCCACCTCCTCAGATTCATCTCCTGAAAGTGCACAGGTTTAGTTTTACTGAGGTTTGATCTGTTCTAGGAAAGTAATACATCCAGTGTGACTCAACAGAGAGTTTTCTGCCCAAGAATCTATACAGTTTAAAATATTTTGGAGATCTCAGCTTGCACAAAGCTAGGCTAGGATAATTCCCCAGGTGTCAGGCCAATTCCTCCTTGTCCCTTGGCCAGCAAAGACCAGGCCTCCCCTGGACCGTGGCGTCAAACCCCAGCTGCCCAGCAGAGCAGCCCTGCTGGGATAAGGTGATAAGAAATTCACCTTTGCTAAATGGTTGGTGTGGCCAAATGACCGTCTGATGAAGGGGCTCAGAAATGAGTGTTTCCTGTTATGCAGGAGGGGAAGGGAGGGGAGGGGAGCGCTCAAAGTTCAGGTACTCATGTGCTGTTCAGTCTGCTCGTAAAAAGAAGTTTTATTCTTGGCAAGTTATTGCAGCTTGAACCCTAAACACCAAAGCCAATCTCTTGAAGGAAATTGATCAAGATCCAGGAGCAGCCGTCAGGCCCCGGGAGGGTAACTCATGAGCAGTAAGTTCCCGGAACACACCCGTCCCTGGCCAGCTCAGAAGAGGCTAAGAGAGGAGGTACATGTGGAGGGGTGGGACAGGCGCTGCAGGCATGGCCTCTGCTTTCAAAACAACAATGTGTGTTACAGTCAGAGCATCCATCCCCTGTGAGCAGCCAGGCAATTTTAAAAACAGGAGGTTCTGCAGAAAACTGTGCTGGCTGGCTGTTTTCTTCTGGAAGGCCAAGTGGTCACTTTCTAAGACCAGTCTTGGAACAAACAGAATTGGTTCTAGCTCAGCCTCTGCAGGAGCCAGGTGCCATGGCAGCACTTTTGTGGCTGCCTTCCTTTCAGAAGTTTCTGAAACCAGTGCAATCAGTGGCTCTCAACAGCAGGAACAACTGGTTTTTCAGGCCGTTGAGAAAGCCTGTGGTTGATGCAGATGAAGTATTGGTGTAATTGACCCCCCACTTCCAGCCCCTAAAGTTCCAGAACACACTGAGAATTCGTGTGAATCAGCAGTTTATTTATTAACTTTCTATAGATGAATCACATACATGCAGAAAAGCCTACAAATACCCATGTGGCTCTCTGAGCACACCTTTGCAATCAGCACCCAGATTAAGAAACACAGTACGACTGTTGCCAAGTGTTCCCTGTGGCGCCTCCACGGGGGGAGCCACCATCCTGACTTCTAACTTAGTATAAATGGAATCGCTAGGGCGTTGGGTCAGTGGTTTTGAGCTTAAAGAGTCCTAAGCAAGTTGGTGCCATAAAGCTGAGGGAAAAATCAGCCAGGGAGAGTTGTTCTCTGAAGGTCAGGAGGAAGATTGTTTTGGTGTTGAGGGTCTGGGAGCGTTGGTTCATTGGCTGGGATGGAGGTGCATTTGTGGACTCCTCCTTGAGAGTACGGGGGCATGGAGAAATTGCGACTGTGTTAGGGGGGCTGTCAGTGTCAGGCAGTACACTGACGTTAACGATTGTGTTGGCCGTGTGGTGTGTACCACTGCTACAGGACCATTTTCTTAAAGGTCTGATTGTTCAGGAAGTATTAGAAGCCTGTTGGGGGAGGAGTGGCGTCCTGAATCAGAGCCAGAGAGAAATGCCATGTGTCGGTACTGATAGAAATCTGATCATCCCCGGATGCCGCCTGTCAGCATGTGGGCTCCTGGGAGCTGTTTGCAGATGGCCTGGATGATGTCTGCTGACAATGGGGCCGGGAGGATGCAGCTCCGCCTAATGAGTTCCTTGTTTCTTGGTCGAAGGTGTGGGGTTTCTTCGAGGGAAGCCATGAGCCCCTTTCATGGTTTGTTTAAAAACAACCGAAATCTGTCTCATCGGTGTGGAGGTTCCATGTGCACTTCGCTCTGGTCCTTGACACCAACAGCTGGGAGCTCCCCTGGCAGGTGGACATAGCTGGGCTTCTTCATGATTCGCTCTCATGTTACTTGAATGTGTGGCTGGGGTGGGTTCTACATATACACTTGCTTTGTGTGGCTCAAGGGAGCAAGGAAAGTGGCAGATACTGTTAAAAATGGTTCCTGTTTATTCATTGTTCGTTCAACATTTATTAAGCGCCAACTGCGTGCCAGGTGCTAGGGATGACTTTATTTACAGTCACTGATGTAATCGGCCTTTATGTATGCAGTTACAGGTAAGTTACTTATTGGTTTGAGGGCTGTATGTTGTGCATTGTTCTCTCCTGACATGTGCTTCTCATGTCCAAACAAGAAATTTATCCCAAATGAGATGATACGTATAAAAGACTTTGTACACGGGAAAGTGTTTGGTAGGTAAGTCTGAGGAGTTATTTTTATTCCAGGGCCCACAGTCTTCTGCTTATATATCAAGTTACGGTATAGTGAGTAGGCCTTGTGCACTCTAAATGCTCCTCTCCGCCTTTTATGTATTAGAGATTGGAGCCTCATGGAGGTGATGCCCTCGCTTCTTGAAGGACCTGGTTTGCAGCTCCAGATCTTTACTCTCAGCTGCTAGACAGGGTCAAGTAACGTCCGGGGGCAGAGCTGATAGGACAGGAGGAACAGGCTGTCCAGCAGTTGGAATGCTGGACTTGACTGGAGGACTTCCCTGGGACTCTGTGATTCACGTTGGGGTTTCCCTGTTGTACAATATACAGTATTCATTGGTAACTCTCCTTTAGTCCTTGTCATCCCATTTGACTGTGTGTGGGTGGGGACAGGTGACAGTCAGGTGGCAGGTGGGTTATGGCAGACACTTCCACAGTTGAAGTTAGCACTTGCCTCCCCGGGGGGCCCTCATTCTGCACTGCTGCTTACCAACATTTTTATGATAATCAAGATTAACTACTCACTAAATACTCACTACTATACTCTTTTAGTTTTTTCTGGATGTTCCCATCTCCCAGATTCTGTGTGTATCATGTACGAGTGATCAGCAGAAACAGAGTCTCTTTTGCCCAGAGGTGTACCTTAAAATTTTGGCCTTGTACAGTCTACATTTTAGGAAGGGTTGGGCTTTTTTGTGGATTTGAAAAAAACATTGTATAAAGAGAGGGATCCATTCCTTTTTGCACCCCAACTTATTTTAAGGATTGTTTGGATGGTGCTATTATTTAGGTGTGTGATGAATCTCAGTTTGTTGGTCTGGCTGGATAAGACTGTGACATGTGGGGGGGCTGGCACGTGTGGGAGGCGTTTACTTGAAAGGCGAGCTGGAGATTGAAGATGAGGCTGCCTTTCTTACATTAGCATAATCTGTTTAAAGGGCCTGACTTTGGCTAGAGAAAGAGGAAACACCAAGCATCACCTGTCTGAAGGTACAGGGAGCCCAACTGAAGGGGGAAGGGCAGGAAGACCAGACTGGTAAATCCAGACAAGCCACCAGAGGATTCCAGGAAGGAAGCTCTGAGGGTATTGCCCTTTCCCTTGCCAAGTTTTTGTGTCATACAGATGTGGAAACATTATCAGGGCAGATTCATTAGAAAATGAATTCACTGAAAAACTCGTTAGTAAGTGGCTCCAGACTGTCCTTATCTCCCTGGACTTTGTAGCCAGTTGTAGATGACAAGGACATTTCCGCCGGTTTGGCCAGGGGCCCATGTGTGTGGACCAAACACTTTCCCACAGCACTTCATTGTGAGGGTTCTGTGGCCCTTATTGCATCTAGTCTTAGGAACAGGCGGTGGCTTCCCTCTCTGGATGAATGAGCTTCTTGAGGGCAAGGACCGAGGAGGGTAGGGTTGGAAGTCAGAGTTATCGACTATACTAGTTTCCCATGGCTGCTGTAACACATTATTACAGACTTAATGGTTTTTTTTTTTTTTTTTTTTTTTT
>NW_006778737.1:1031169-1060796 GCF_000442215.2 Lipotes vexillifer | reverse complement strand
CCCGCGTCTCCTGCATCGGCAGGCGGACTCTCAAGCACTGCGCCACCAGGGAAGCCCCAGACTTAATGGTTTTAAACAACAGACATTATTTTACAGTTCTAGAGACCTGAAGTCTAAAATCAGTCTCACTGAGCTAAGGTCAAGGTGTCAGTGGTCCTGGCTCCTTTCTGAAGGTTCTAGGGGAGAATCTGTTTCTTCGCCTTTTCCAGCTTCTAGAGGGTGCCTGCATTCCTTGGCCTGCAGCCCCCTTCCTTGCTTCACTCCAACCTCTGTTCCCATCATCACATCTCCTACTACTGATCTGCCCTTTAGTCTCCCTCTTATAGGGCCCCTTTTGATCACCTGTAATGTGATTGGGCCCACCCAGCTGATCCAGGATCATCTCCCCATCTCAAGATCCTTCACTGAATCCCATCCGCAAAGTCCGTTTTGCCATGTGAGGCAACGTATTTGCAGGTTCTGGGAATTAAGAGGTGGACATCTTTGAGGGGCCATTATTCGACCTGCCACATTGACACATCTCCTGAAGTGCTAAACTCACAGATCCGGGCTCTGCTACTCACTGTCTTGGTGATATTGGCATTACTTAATGTCTCTCAAGGAGTCTCCCCATCTAATGTGGGGATAATAATAGTACTTCCCTTCTTCTGAGACTTAATTGAAGTAATATATGTGAGGTGCTTAGAACAGTGCCTGGCATATGGTAAGTGCATTTGGAGTATTATCTGTTTACATTGTTACTATCTTATTCTTTGTAAGCACTCCAAGTGTTTGGATAAAAGTTCCGTTTTCTAGTTTGGTTGTTCTGATTATTGACATTTAAGAACAAAAAGTCTTGTCATCATAATATATATATTTCTAATTTAAGAATCTCACTTTGGGTTTTAAGATATAAGGCAAGACTACAAGACTACTAACTCATCTTTTTCAGGGAAATATATTCCATTTTTTTGTGGAATGATACATAAATAGTGCTGAAGGGTAGGAATAGATTAATTTAGCACCTGAGTAATCCGATTGGCTACAGGTCAAGTCTTTTTTCACTTTGCCATGCCCTTGGTGAGGCTTTGTCCTGATGTTCACACTGTGGCTGCACATCTCCTGCCCTCAGGTCTGTGTTCCAGCAGGGGAGGAAGGAAGAGGGAGGGCCAGCACTGTATCAGGGAAGCAGAGTCTTTTGGGAATCCTCAGAAGATTTTTATCTAAATCTTTGGCCATAACTGAGGTGTCTGTCCTCCTATAGCTGCAGGGAGATCTGGGAACGTGAGAATGTTTAATTGCAACCTAGAACACGTTGGGTTCTGTTAGTAATAACAAAAGATGCATCAGTGTCTGCCATGATTCCCTAGAGAAACTCTGGCTGATGCTGGTCCCCAAGGAGATCTGAATAAGAATGGCTGCATGTTTATTACCACATTGTTTGTAACAGAAAAAAATTGTAAAGACCAAATATCCATCAGCAGGACAACACACGAATAAATGGCTATTATATCCATATAATCAAGTACTCTAGAGTAGTTATATACCTGCATATATTAACATGGATAAACCTTAAAAATATAAAATATCAAATAGAAAAGTACAGAAGGTTAAGTATAACATGATATGATGCCACTCATATAAAGCTTACATAAGAAACACTGTTGTTTATAGTTACATAGTACAATGAAAATAGGTGAAAATACAAATGGGAGTGATCAGTGTCATCATGTTCAGGAGGCAGGAAGTGGGGAGAAGTGGAATCAGGGAGGATGTACAGTGAGCATCAGTTGTTAGCTATAATCAGGATCCAGATTTTGTGGGGCCTACTGCATATATAATATTGGGGGGGTCCTTTGAAGAAAAAAGAGGGCCCCACCCTGGCTTTACTATAAATCTGCCTCTAACTAGCCATTGCAAGTGTGTGTGTGATATACTGAGAAGTCATTTCTAAAGTCATGTGGGAAGCTCTTTGTAGATGAGTAACTGTAGCATTCACAGTCACAATAGCTAATGTTTTTTGAACCCTTTACATAGGCCAGGCACTGGGCTAAAGATTTGATGGGATTTTTTTCACTGACTCCTTATAACCAGCTTATGATACAGGTACTGCTTATTAGTCTCCTCTTATGGCCAAGGAAGCAGAGGCTCAGAGAGGTTAAGTCATTTTGCCCAAGGCCACACAGAGAGTGTATGGCAGACTTGGGGTTCAAACTCATGGAGAGAACGGGACTTGTCTATGATGGATTAAACATTACCACATGTAGTGATCTCTTCATTATTGTTTACGTGCATGTTATGTGCTCTTCAGTAAAGGCTTGTTATTTTTATGAACTGGAGGAAGGGCAGCACAACCTGAAAATATTCTTTCCATTACATGGAGGTTGTTTTTGGAATTAGACAATATGTTCTTTAGTGGTATTTCTCAAAGTAGTTAGTTTGATGAATAGGTAAGAATAAGTTAAATGTCTCTGATTAAAAGACTTTTGATTTGAAAAAAACTTCAAAATCCTTGTTGCATTTAATCTGTCGGCTGAGCTAATATAAAGCTCCAGTTGTAAATAATCAAGAAGTCAGTCCTGATGACTTCCTAGTAATAGAACTCAGTGAGGTTCTCCCCATATGGAGGCCCCAGAACAACATGCTTAAATGGGTACGTGGGTCTGTTTCATGGTATCTTACTAAGGACAGGACTCTTTGTGTGCCCATGGGTGTATGCACATGGACATGGATTCCTCTGGATCCCCAAATGACCAATTCCACAATGGGGAGAGAGGATGAAGCCAGGCCAGGTTTGAATTGGCCAGTCCTTGAAACAGTGTAAGTTAAAAGCCAAATCAAGAAAACCGAAATGGCTGGCTGCCGGCTTTCTTCTGGAGTTTGGCGAAGATGGATGGCTCAAGGTATGGTCTGTGAAGTCCCTGCGCTGCGGGTCTTGGCCTGGGGGCTTGTCTGTGGCTCCCCCAGTGGACGGCTAAGATCATGAAGGAGCTCACAGCACCCTCAGGGCCCTGGATGTGGACTTTGCTCCCTGGAGCCCTGTAGCAACTAAAGCAGTGAAGTGAACCAGGTAGAGCCAGTGTTGCTCTTGACTGCAGGGAGAGAAAGAAAAAAAGACAGGATGACCGGAAAGAGAAGGAGCCAAGCCACCTTCTTGGTCACATTTAATGAACGTTAATATTTGTAAATATTGAGCAGTATCTGTCACCAAGTAAGAGCCTTGCCAAATGATTGAGTGGAGGGCCTCCTTCTGTTCGATCTCATTGGTTAGGGGTTTCTTTGTGCAGAGAGTGTTTGGCTCCTTTTCTTTTGTGTGGTTCTATGGGTTGAATAGAGGGGTGGTTGTTTTTCAATTGTCTTTGTGCAGGCTGACTGTAAAAATTTGGCACTGGAAAGTAAGCAGCAGTTTGTGATGTGATCGATTTGGTGTTTGCATAAATAACTTGAGAACCTTAAAAATAAAACTGTACATCATACATCGTAGACTCAGGACATCAATGGTAATTAAGTCTCGCCCACCTCATTTTGCAAATGAGGAAACAGGCCAGGAGAGCCTGCATGCAACGTTGCTTACAACTGTATACAAGTTCATAAGGAGTGTGCCTTTTTGCAATGTGAAGGCCTTACAAGTCCCTGCTGAAGCGTCTCCAGGAATTCTAAGTTGGAACATGGGGCCCCTGGAAGAGTGAAAATGTAAAACCCTTCGGGTTTCCTGCTAATTACAGGGGGAATGACAGGGCAGTGGGGTAGGTGTGCGGGGGGATCCCTGGGATCATTTACCCCACCCTGGACTCTGTCTCCTGCTGGGGCCTCTCATATTACTCCCAGTCTGTCCCTCTGGGTTGAGCAGGGCAAAGTCACACGTGGATGTGGAACAAGCCCCCACAAACAGCTCTGAGTTCCTGTGACCACCTGCCAGGGGGAGGCTCCTTGTAGAGTCAACCCTGTTTGTGGAGAGGCTGCTAGACCCCACTCTCGCTGACCCTTCTTGCTCAGACAAGCCTGCCACTAAGCTGTCAGGGGGGCAGAGTTTGTTTTTAGCACTCCCTGAGCACCGTGAAAGCTGCTCTTTCTCTTGGTAGCAGCCCCTTCCAAGAAGCCGGTACCCTCAGGCTGGTTCTCTTACAGCCCATGGACTGGGCAGAAATGACCAAACATGGACCCTGCCCTGAAGGAACTCCCAATAGTGTACATGGGTGGATAGATTAGAAGTCCGTACTGAGAGCTGGGGGATCGAGGTCCGCAGGGGTCAGGAGGGCTTCTTAGAAAGGGTGGCAGTGGGGCTGACTCAGCTGCTCAGAGAGAGCAAGCCTCATAGGCCTGGATAGTGTTACGGGGGCGGGGTCTCTCCTGTAGGGCTGGAGGCCTGGTGTGATGACGCTGGGGTGTGGCTCCCAGGAAGCAGGTCTGGGGGTAGGTGGGGTGGGGATGGGTGTAGTGGTTAGAGGGCCTACTAAATTGTACTTTTTTAATCTTGGATTTTATTTTATAAGAGCTATGGAACCTTTCAGAGCTTTGAAATGGGATGCAGGGATGAGGAGGGAATGAGTGGATTTGAGATTTAACAGCTTCTTGCTGTTGCAGTGTGCAGGGGGAGCTAAGACAGGGCACCAGATTGGGGCGGAAAGGGTCTGAGCAAAATAAATGCAGAAATGAGGGAGAGGGAGCGGGTCTCTGTGGACTCCGGGGGTGGGCGGGGCAGAGTGGGTGTAGGGGAAATGATGATGCCCTTCATTGAGAGTCTCTTCCTTAACTAGGGAGCCCCAGTTTCTAGATCTACTCGATGGGGATACGGAACAATGATGAGGACTAAGGAGCTCTCGTGGGCCTGTACCCACGACTCCTCTTCTCCGTCGAGACTCACCCAGCCTGCGCCTCGTCCCCCAGGGCCTGGCCCTTTGCTAGCTCAGCTGATGAATTACTTCTCATCAGGTGTGGGACTTAATGATCGGTGGGTTAATATGTTACCCAGTTCCGATAACCTATTTACATTTTAAACAGAAGTCCTCAGTGCCTGAGCTAAAGGAGTCCTCAACGCTCTTAGGTCAGCCGTGAAAGTTTCATGAGAGTTTTACCAGAAAACCTTTAAATGTCCAATTTTAGCTTTAACTTCTATGTTTTTAGATTTCTTTCTATTGGAATTTCAAATCGAGACCAATTTAAAAAAAAAAAAAAAAAAAAATTTTACTCTCTTTTGCCCCCTAGTGAGACTCTTAAACACCTCTTTTCAATTCCAACCACTTTGGAATTTATTGATTCAAAAAATAATTATTGCATGCCTCTCATGTGCTAGTGCCACGAAGATCCTCACTGTTTGATCTTATGATGGCCATTAAGTCAGCTCCTAAAGGAGCAGCAGAACATATAAAGTAAGTTAAAATGCCTGGAAGATTTTGTTTTTAATTTTTAGCATTTAGCGTTACTCTTTGATATAGTGAATATCCTGAGGTATGAAAACCTGAGGCTGAGAATTGATGCTTTGTGAAGCAGCCATAGTTCCTGCTACATATCTTATTTTCTTCTATTATCCTGGATTCAGCAGAATGTAGGAAGTATTTAAGATGTATTGATCGTTATAGGTCTAATGAGAAAAATATTAAAAGATTACCCATCCACATGAATGCCAGTATCTTGAGACAGGGCATGTAATAATGGAAAAATGTGAACTCTTCTGTGAAATTAACGGGGCTGTTGAAGCTCTATTACCTTTCTGGCAAATAATTTTAGAGAAATATTTACATTCTCCACAAAGTGGGCTCTTCTGAAAAAACTGAACATGTTGACAAATGGACCTCAGTTCTCTGTAACTTATTATTTTAATGGCTGAGTGGAAGCAGGAGAATGCCCAGCACTATGCCTGATGCAACATCACTCCAGAAACGCACTTCTGGTACTAGAGCTTGCTTTCTGACCATGTTTTCGTCTGTTTGTTGTTTTCGGCTTTACATTTTTATAGGGAAATTTTGCCCAAGTTCCATAACAAAGCTTTGTTATATTTTTAAAACAGCATCTGATAATCATAATAACTATGAAAATAACACACATTTATATTGTGTTTTATAATCTGTAATGTGCTTTTATTCATGAACACTGAGTCTTTTAATGAGATATGAGAATTTTCCTTTCTGGAGGAGGATACTGAGGCCCAGGCAGGTTAAGCAACTTGTCCAAAGTCACAGTTAGTTACCTGCCTCTAGCCAGAGTCTTCTGCTCTTAGGGCTGGTGCTATTTAAGCTGTGAGAGAGAGAAAATCATTGTTCTCAGGAGGCTGCTGTACGACTTAAGTGCAGAGTGATGTTTTTGGTGGAAATGTGCCGAAATTATTATCCTATTGTAGGTTTTGACAAGCCTCCTTGAGCAGGTGTTTATGCCATGTTGACTTGGTGAACGAGCAGACTGTGCAGCTGGACCCTGCCACAGAAGCCACAGGGATTGACAGAGGGCCTGGCACTGAGCAGCTGATGCCCAGGGATCTCTGTTCTCCTCTGTGCTGTGTACTGAGGCTGGCATCTGAGGATGTAGTCCAGTACAGAGGTGTCCTCTCTTGAGAACTGGGACTTTGCCAACTGTCCTGTAACTGGCTCCTCCCCAATTATTAGAGAAGGGTGACATGGCATTACAGCCACTTGATCCAGGGAACACAGTTCTTCATCTCCCACCCTGTGGGGCCAGTTCTGTGTTCTTAGGTCACAGCCATTGCACGTGACTGGGACAGACAGAAGGGACTCTACTTGACAGTCATGTCATGTTGATATAGCAGGTGTTGGTTGAAAGGATCCAGATGCTGGAGGCCACATGACCTTCTGTCCAGTTCACCAGTGTGCCATACTCCCTACCACAGTGCCTTTGCACACACTGTCCTGTTTGCCTGGGATGCTTTTCCCCCTGTTATTCTTCAGATCTTGCACAAAGGTCTACTTTTCTCTGAAAACCTTCCTTAACCCTTGTACAAATATATACTTAGTCTGGGTAAAATATCTATTTAACTCATTTATGAGAGAACTAGAAGGATGAGGAAAAGAAAGCTGGTTCGAGGAAGTGTCCAGGAAGATGTATATGATATATATATATATATGTGTGTGTGTGTGTGTGTGTGTGTGTGTGTGCCTGTGAGTGTGTGTATATGTATATATACACATACATATACTCTCTTGTATGTGTGTATATATACATATATGCATATATATGTATGTGTGTGTATATATATATACATATATAGTCATAGAAAACTGTGAAGAAAAGAATGTTGGAATAAGACTGAAAATTTAGATATAAAGCTAGTTAAGGTTCTACAGGAAAATAACACTGTAACCTTTGGAATTTTTTTTTTTATACCTGGCAGAAATTATTTACAACTAACCGGTCTTTTACAAGTTATCATCCTAAATTTACAGAGTCTGGGACCTAATCGAAAGCAAATAGTAAGTCAAAATTACCTTCCCTGTAGGCAGGTTCTGACTGTAGATGACGTTGAAAAGGCATGCTTTATTTCCTGCTGTTGGTTTTTTTTTTTTTTTTAACAGCATTATGTCCTGAGTGCCTAGCACAGTGCCTGGCACAAAGTAGAAACAAGTGACTATTTGTTGAATGAATGAATGGGGAGAAGGGGTTCCTCAGGCAGGCACAGGGCTGGGTGTTTCATACAGGACAGAGAACGCTGTCCATTAGAGGCTGAGCCTCCACCGTCCCACTGGAAGAGTTTGGGGTCAGAATGCAGGCTGTGTGCAGACCTGGGGGAGGCTAGGTAGCAGAGCACTTACCAAATAGGGTTTGGGGCAATAAAAGACAACATGTCAGGAATCCAGCAGTGAG
The DNA here is from genome assembly GCF_000442215.2 of Lipotes vexillifer. Lineage (NCBI taxonomy): Eukaryota > Metazoa > Chordata > Mammalia > Artiodactyla > Lipotidae > Lipotes > Lipotes vexillifer. The sequence continues at coordinate 1,053,005 of NW_006778737.1, read as the reverse complement.
AATGGGGTCTTCAGAACCAGGGAGAGCTCATGATTAGGACAAAGGAGGGAAGGGAAGGAACTGGTACTTCTGGCATCACCTACAATGTGTGATTCATTGTGGGGGCTTTTAATCCAAATGATCTGTCCCATGTTTACCCTCCCCTGGCCTATTAGGTGGTTTTCTTTATCTTCTACAAAGAGGCCCGAGCATCACTGAAGGAGCCGTGGAGTCAGATGCACTTGGATTTGCATTTAGGCTCATGAGTTATGCAGGCCTTAGGAAGTTAGTACCCCTCCCTCGGCCTGTTTCCTCATCTGGAACATTGGAATGTAATCTGGGCAGATACCAAAGCCTCCCACGCTGCAGACATCAGGTTTTGCTGCATCCAGAGGTTCAAAGTCCATTAGTTCTACTCTTCACTGTGTCTCTCAAAGAAGACTCAAGGGGGATCCATTTTATACCCAAGAGCAGCACTCCTGAGCAACTCCTTTCTCTTCTCCTCATTCCTTTTAGTCCCCAGCTCGCCTGGCCTTGCAGGCACCCTAAGACCTCTCTCCTCCCTTCCCTAGACTCCCCCTAAGTTCTCTCCCTATTCGCTCTGCTCCAGAAGATTTTTCTCTTCTCCCGCAACCCTGGTATTCCCTTTTCTCTCCATATCCTGCTTCTTTCCTACCTGATTCACTCAGTTTGCGTAGTAGAGACTGATGAACTCAGACCACATAATGGGGGGAAGATGGCAGATGGGGCCAAGTCCTTCCTTAGCCAGTGGACAAGAAGCTGCATAGCCTCAGATTTTAAGCAGTTCTTGCCCTTTATTCAGGAGGAAGAGCAACTCAGAGTGTGGTCACGAGGATTCCCTTAAAGTGGTCTATGTCAAGTTCCTGGCAGTTAGTGGACCTCCAGTAAATGGCAGCTCCCATTATTGTTACAGGGAAGGAAACTCAGCGGGGACATTCCCACAGCTGGGGTTGATGAGCTGGGGTTGAAGTTCAGCCGGGTTGGCTCTGGTGCATAGTCTGAGTGAGCACAAAACCCAGAGGGTTAGAACTCACCCACGAGGTCAGGGTTGTTCCTACAGAGCAGAGCGGAGGTGGTGCTAAGGCTGGAGACCGAGGTCATGGGGGACCCAGGTGAGGGAGCAGCCCGGCAGGAAGCGGTGTTCTAGTCTTGAGGTGGGGGTCTCATCCCAAGGTTCCAAGATTGTAGAACAGGCCATCCAGAGTCATCTGGGTGTGAGCCAGGATCGACCTGTCGCCTCTGCCACTGGGATCTCACTGTCCCTAGGAGCAGACCCGCTGGGAATTTCTGGGAGGAATCAGGCAGCTTTGGCTCAGGGAGTCTGTCTGTGAAGTTTACAGTCTGGTCAAATCTTAGGATGGGAATTGGGTGGTGCTGTGGGCCACCTGCAGACACTGGGTCAAGTTCCACAGGGGTCATTTTTAGGTGACATTCAGGTGCTCCAGCAAAAAAAACATAAGTGGGGAGTGGAAGGACGTTCTCTATGACTTTGTTCTTTCTCTCAGCTCTTCTCCTTTTAGGAAAGGAAGCGTTGTTGTTTGCAGTTCAGACAAATTACAAAGAAAAGGAAAGGAAAGAAGAGAAAATAAAAAAGGGGAAAAAAGAGCTACGTAGGGTTTTTGAGACTTGCCTCCAGCCAGCGGAACCGGGGCCTTCCTGGAGAGGGCTCCTCTGCTGAGGTTTTCTCACACTGGCCAGCAGAGGGCACACTTCACTCACATACTGCGCTGACTTTCTCTTACGGAGTCAGGAATCCTGCTCTCTCGGAAAAGATTCACTTCAAGCTGTTTCTAATATAACTCTGAGTTCTCAAGGAGGGGACTTTCCCCTTTTAGAGCTGTAAGTCTGTGCTATTATTTTAACATCTGTCTACTGTTGTCTGAGTGTCCAAAGCCTCCTAAGAGGGAGATGCAGTCTCAGAGCTTCTTAGAGCACAGGTTCAGACAGAAACAGGGCCAGATGGGCACAAAGAGTTGTATAAACACCAATTAATAAATACTTGGCTCCAGATGAGCCTTGCTTGTCAATCTCATGATCTTCACACCTCCATGGACCCGGCCCTTCCTCCCATTGGTACAAAAATGATAGAGATGATTATAGAAACCAGAGCATTCACTGGCCAGTCCTGGGAGGGAACAACATTGGGACATGCAGACCATTGTGCTTTCCATGGGGACATTTTAATTACTTCCAGTGTATTTTTTGTTTTTCCCCATCACACTTTTAATCCTATTGATGCGATTAATAATAATGTTACATAACATTTATCGTGCTCTAACAGGCACTGTGCTAAGGGCTCTTATAAGCATCCACTTGTTTAACCCTCTTAAAATCCCAGGAGGAGGGGAAACTGCTGGGGCTTCCGAGGGCTTTGTGGGGGTCAGACACTTGCTGAGAGTCACTTAGCTTGTGAGGGAGGATCCAGATTTGACCCTGCACAGGTGTTGCCCAGACCTGTCCATCTGTTGAGTCCCAATTATATCCCAATATGGTGCAGACACAAGACACAGTGCATCTGTGGCTAATTTTAGTTTTGAATGTGTTATTATTTGAATATTTGAAAGAAAGAAAGGAAGAGAGAGAAAGGACGAGAGGGAGGGAGGGAGGGAGGAAGGAGAGAGAGCCAGCCCTCAAAGAGCATACATCTGAGAGTAGAGGCCCTCAGGAGTCCTGAGTTCCACCAGGATGGAGATGTAGGGGTGGGGGAGGATGGTGGGTCTATTTCCTCCCCCTCCTTCCCTTCAACTAGAGCAATTCTGCTTCTCCCAGGTTTATGTCTTGGGTTTTGAGTATAATCAGGTTTGACTCATGGGTTCTGCTGCTGAAAGAACAAGCAAACCTCTGGTGTAGCAGCTGGTACCTAAGAGCGTGCCCCGGGGCGTTATCCACTCGCATCCCGGGGTCCCTTCCTCTTCCAGCTCCCTTTCCAGTGGCTCTTACCCTCTGCCTCCCTCCTGTGCCACACACTTCCTTCCCTGGCTCCTGCTCAGCCCTCTCATTGCCAGCAGCTCAGCTCAGCTCTGGTACAGATGGGGGAGAGGCTAGGCGGGTGAGCCCTGGCGTCAAAGCTGGGCTTCCCCACCTGCTGGCATACTGTGTCCGCTCCCTGCGCCCCAGGCTCTTCATCTGTGAGCTGGAATGTTAACACAACCTGCCCATCACGTTGTTGTGCCGATTGCGTGAGGCGATGGTTTTAAACATCACCTGGCCCACGTGTAAGAATTCACTGTCCCTGGGCCATTGTGATGATGATTATTAATATTATGACAGCCATCGCCACCCTATTTTTCTCTTTCATTTTCCTCCCAGTGTTCTCAAGAGAGTTCATCCTCTCTTCAGCCTCCACTTCTTCCTCACCCATTCACTTCTCCCAAGAGCTTGGCCAGCCAGCTGCTACCCCCACTGCTGCCCTGAGACAGTGTCCCAGGTTGTCGGCCATCTCCTGATAGCCAGCCCTACCTCCTGATTCCTGGAGGGCACTCCACTTTCTGAGTCAACAACCCTGAGCCGGCATCTTCTTTGAGTACCATTGGCCATTTTGCAAATGAGCAGCTTCAGAGAGAGGCTGAATGGCGGGATGTGCACAGAGCTCAGAGTTTGTGTTACAGATACAGACAGGAAGGGGAACCTTGGACTCCTGTTTCACCGTTCCTTCCCAAGCTGGAATGGGTTCTAGAAAGTTGATGGCTAAATTGCCAGGGGATGTAGAAGGCGGCAGGTCCATTATTGTTTTTGGTGAGTGAAGAGATTTCCTTCAGGGAGAAGACAATAAAAAGGAAGGAACTGCTGCTGCACGCAGCACCACAGGTGACTCTCGGGCTCTAGGCGGAGGGAAAGAAGCCAGGCGTAAAAGGCGACTTGCCGCAGGATCCCACTTGTGTGACATTATGGAAAAGGCAAAATTATAGGAACAGAAGAGAGGTCAATGGTTGCCAGGAACTGGGGTGGGGAGGAGGGTTAGACTACAAAGGGGCTGCATGAGGGACTTTGGCGGGTGATGGAGCAGCTCTGTGTCGACTGTGGTGGTGGGCATACACCTGTGAGTGTTTGTCAGAACTCACATCTGCACATCAAAGAGTGAATTTGTATGTAAAACTGTATTTTTAAAAATGAGTTAATAAAGTGAAATACAGGCTGCAGAGCAGGAAGACAGAACATGCTGTCATCACCCTCCAGCAGGTTGGTCTGATCCTGAGGCTCAGGTCCCTGGGAAACGGAGGGAAGATTTCTTTCTTTTTTCTTCTTTCTCTTCACCTTGGCCCCTCCAGGCCCCAGGTGCTGTTCTAAGAGCTGAGGATGAAGTCCTCAGCCGGATGGGTTGGTTTCCACCCTCACAGAGCTCACGGTCCAGAATTCTGGGAAACAAATATGGAATAAGTTAGTCTAAGTAAGGGTGGCATGGAAGGGAGGGTCAGGGAAGCGCTGCCTTGAGGAAGTGACAGCCAAGCCCAGGCCTGGGGGCCTGTAGGAGATGAGGAAGCCCCGCCATCTCCCACTGTGAGGCCTGGAGCAGAGAGGGTATAATGGGGAAGGGAGAGGGTGAGCTGCGGCCAGCGGCCACTGACTCGGGGGAGGTTAAGGGTAGCAGGCCTCTTTAAGCAAATGAGAATTCATCCTGAGGGCCCTGGGAAGCCTTTGCAGGTTGAGGCAGGACCAATCCCAGATCTGTCCATCTCCAAAGACCAGGCCTGGTCCACACCCTGCACTTCCTGCCTTGCTGCTGGGCCTCAGGGTGGCAGGGCCGCCTCCAGTTTGTGTGTGTTTCTTTTACTGTTAATCCACTCTGCTGGTGATTCATGCATCCCTCACAGACTCCAGCGCCCAAATACAATCTGTTAATAAGTTGCGTCTGGCAGAACCGGGGAGGTTGTAACTGCACAGTACTTAATAGCTGATGTTCTCCTGAGCACGCCTCGGGAAACCAGAAATAGCTTTCCGTCCCTTGCTTTCGTTTCCCACTTGCTGACCCAGATCTGTGGTTATCTTGGTCACTCACTCGGTTATCTGTTAAGGGTCTTCACCCCTCTCCCCACTTGCTTGCAAGTTCCCGGTTTGCAGGGTTCCATCTCGCCAGCACCTGGTACCTGGGAGTGCTCAGGAAACATTTGTGAAATGAAGGAGGCAGGAGGCAGGCGTCTGTTCTCAACTGTGTCATCACTCCTCCTCTCAGAACTTCGGTATCCTTGTCTGTCTTTACAAAGTGCCTGGCCCCGAGCTCTCACTGCCCACCCTGTATGTCAGTGAAACATGCCTGGAGACCAGACAAGGGGGCAGAGACCCATCCAGAGCTCCTGGGAGCAGGCACACGTCATGTCATCAGAGGACCATGTGGTTTGGTGCAGCATGTGCTGTTCTGCTTCCCCACAGCGATGGTACCAGAGCAGCAGCAGTGCTTTTCAAGATGCGTGTCTATTTTAATTTAAATTCATGTATCTGTGTTAGAAGATTTCCTTATGTTTCTTTGTTTTTCTTTGGAAGCGTTCCATGGGCCAGTGTTGAAATAATTACCATCCTTTGCTCCAAAAGAAATATAATTTCCCATAACATTTTGAATTTCCAGGATCCGGAAGGAGAACTAATGTTGCTTCTGCTGGTAGCAGGTGTGTGTGTAGCGGGGAGGGAGGATTGGTCATTACAGGGCCACTGAGGAGTCTTGAAGGATCGCTTTCCACTGTGGAAGGCCAGGCTCACCTCTGTGTTTTCTTTTCCTCCCTCCTCAATTCCACTCTGAGAGCCAAACTAATCCAAAATATTATCCTTTCCTCCATGGGCCCTTCAAGTTTCAAAATCTGTGAAAGTCTAGGGGGAGAATATTCACTTGGTTATAGTTCAATGCTGGCGGTTAAAAATGAACCTCATAAAACTAAAAGAAAATATACAAAGGAATTTTTAAAAAAAGTTCTACCACTATCAATGTTAAAGTGTTTTCCTTACAGTATTGTTTTAAACATGAGTTTATTCATTATGTAACTTTATACCACACTTTTAAATTTAATCTTTTAATGTAAGCATTTCCTCATGACATTGGCAAATTGGAAATCACAGTTACAGGGCTCATCCCCTTCCTCCCCACCTGTAACATACTCACCCACCCAACTACACATCGTGTGTCCATCCAGCTCACCTACTGTCCATACATCATGGATTGAAGGCCTCCTCTGTGAGAACAAGCTTAGGTTCTAGGGAAATAGTAATCCCTGAGGCAGCCAGGGTCCCTGCCCAGAGGGAGTTGTCATTGTACAGTGGAGCTGAGCAGAAATAAACAGAGGAAGATACCAGAGAGTGGGGTCTGTGGGCAAAGTATATGGGGCTGCAGTGGTGGTCCAGTCTCTTGTGGCTGTCCTGCATCAAGGAAGAGTACCCATATCATGGGGACTGGATTTAAACACAGAATTGGGAGTTTTCCTATGGAAAATGCACCTCAGTAGGTGCTCAAGACTTGGACCCTCCCATGTAGGCTTAACTGAAAGGCTGTATGTTAAATGCGTGCAGGTTGATTGTTGTTGAACTGGGATAGTCAGTCTGAGAAAGGGGCACTGAATTTGACCCGGCTTGCTGAGCCCACAGAGGAGGGCCGGGCTGCGAATGCAGGGTTCTCTGCCACCGGAAGTTAGGTGGTTACTTGGAACATCCCAGGCCACTGTTGGGGGCAGAGTGAATTTTAGAGGGGCTGCCTTCCACAGACCACATGACCTTGAGCCAACTCTTACTTTTCCAGTCTCTAACTGAGGGGGGTAGAGTAGCTGGTTCTCTGAGGATCCTTCCAGCTCTTATCTATTTGAATTTTAGGCACATTATCTGAAAACAGACACTGTAAAATTACCAGATTTGAAACAATACTGGGTTATGAATCCTGGTGAAACACATGGGTGTTTTTTTTTTTTTTTTTGTGGTACGCGGGCCTCTCACTGTTGTGGCCTCTCCCGTTGCGGAGCACAGGCTCCGGATGCACAGGCTCCGGACGCACAGGCTCAGCGGCCATGGCTCACGGGCCCGGCCGCTCTGCAGCATGTGGGATCCTCCCGGACCGGGGCACAAACCCGTGTCCCCTGCATCGGCAGGCGGACTCTCAACCACTGCGCCACCAGGGAAGCCCAATGGGTAGTTTTTTTTGTTTGTTTTTTTTCCTAACAAACAACTAGTTCTTTTGGTGAATTGCTGAGGAAGCTGTGAGGGACACAAGACTTGCCTCTGCTCCAGCCATGCTATTTCTTGGTGGCACCTACCTATAGCTCTGGCCATCTGGTTTGCAAGGAAGCTTTGTACATTTTCTAGTCTGGTGATGGGAAGTGAACTCACTGCCACGAATTTCATGCTCCAAAGGCTGGAATGGCACATTAAGGAAGATTTACCCTTGCTTTACCTCCCAGTGTGAACTTGTGAGCAGGCCATAGTTTAAACAACACATGAGTATCAACAGCTGTGGGGAAAACCAGCTGTGTGAATGTCAGCATGAGCTTCCAAGACACTGATTAGATGTCTCAGTCCAGAATTTTGTTTTAATGCTAATGTCTCATCTCCAGAGTAAGACACACACCAGTGTATTTCCCTGGGAAGATAGGGAGGGATGATGACAGGCATTGCTCTTTGGATACTGTGCTAGTGTGACTTACCCTTCTGTTCGTCAGGCGTCTGCGGGGTCAGCGTTTGTGCGGCATGGTGGGGGCTTGGCGATGAGTCACCTCAGAGCTAGAAAGCCATGCATCACCCTTCACAAAAAACGCTGGCAGGCATACAGCTTCGCAAGCAGGCAGCCACGGGTTATGTGAATGTTGGGCTGAACACTGCAGTGCGGGGGGCAAGAGTGCTGCAGCCCAACTGATGTGGTTTGAAGCCCGGCAGCATTGATGCTTCCTGGCTGTGTGATCTGAGGCAAGTTACTTGAGCTCTCTGAGCCTCCGTTTCCCCATCTATAAATCCGAACGATAATTGAGCGTTGTCAGCATTAAATAGGAGATCACGTGTTAGGTTCTTGTCACGAGAATAATGACTTCTGTTGGAGGCGGTGGTGGACTGGCATGGTGTCACGTTTGTAACGCCTAACATATGCTGTGTTAATCAAGTGACAGGCCCACCATACGTACATGACAGACACTGTTCTTAGCTCTCCTAAATACATTAGCTCAGCTAGATAATGTGATCATTCATGTTAACTCAGGTGGGTGCTATTATTATCATTTTATTGATAAGCAAACTGAGAGAGTTAAGTAACTTGCCTGAAGTCACAGAGCTAGTGAGTGGTGGATGTGGAATTTGAACCCAGGCAGCTGGCTGTAGCGTCCTTGTTCTTAACCACTACTCTGTACAGTCTCACTGAAATAATAAGAGCTACTCAGAGAGCTTCCTGTAGGTCAGGAAACATTCTAAGCACTTTCTATAGATTGACTAATTTAACCCTCACAACAAACCATCTGAAGTGGTTGCTGTTATTCTCCCCATTTTATAGATGAGGAAACTGAGGCACCTAGAAAGGGGTGAGAATGTAAATGGAGTTCACATCTCATTAGCTATGTGATTTAAGACAGGGAAGCTGATGTCTCAAGCCTCAGGGTTGCTGCGAGGTAACAGGTGATTGATGACAAGCACTGCCTGCAGACCTGGCTATGGTGAGACCTTCCATGGAGGGTGGCTCTTTAATTATTAGTGAGAGGGCCTTGCTCATGGACCCCAGCTTTGTTCCTTGTCTTGAGCTGCTCCTGGTAGCTGGGACGAGGCCAAGAGCTCTTGGCTTCTTGGGGAAAGAGGTCTTTGAGGAGACGTCTTCACCCCCAGCTTGGCTGCTGTGGTACCAGGGCATAGCTTGACCCCTACCCCAGTTTCTGTGTCTGGCCTCGAAGGTGACAGTTCTGCTCTTGGGGAAGCGAATACATGGAACCTGTCCCAGCCATTTGGGGGCAAACAGTCTAATAAACCTGAGTCTCAGTTTCCTTAATCGCAAAACGGAGTGAGTATGGGATCAAAGCATGTGACTAAAAGCACCAAATCCAGAAAACGTATATTTTCACAATGTGGAATAAGCAAGTCTGGCCACTATTTTACATACTGAACACGTGAAACTTTGCAAGGCACTTTCTCAGCAGCCAGTTCCTATTGTTGGCTATTTGAGCTGTGCCTCGTTTCTACCTCTGAAACAACACTGGGAGCTGTGTTCTGGTGGTTTAGCCCGTGTTTATGGGATTTTTTTTTTTTGTCAAATTAATTATTGTAAGCATGAAGTTCTGGGTCATTTTAAGTTTCTTGGAAAATGCTGCCTAATTGCTGCCAAATTATTCTGTGGGAACGTTATTCCAATTTATACATTCCCAATTGTGAAGCAAAATGTCTGCTTCTCCTCATTCTTGCCCACACTGGGTATGACCATGTAAAATTTGCCAACTTGAGAGGCAAACGTGCTGTTTATTTAAATTTCCATTTTGCTAGTTACTAATGAGGGTAAACATTTTTTGGTTGTTTATTGGCTGTTTGGATTTCTTCTTTGGTGAACTGTCTATGTTATGACAAAACATTTCAGCTTTCTTTTATTAAAAAAGCTATTTTCTGGGGACTTCCCTGGCGGTCCAGTGGTTGGGACTCCGAGCTTCCACTGCAGGGGGCACGGGTTCAATCCCTGGTTGGGGAACTGGGATCCCGCATGTCACATGGCCAAAAAAAAAGCTATTTTTTTTAAAAAAAATATTTATTTAATTTATTTTTGGTTGTGTTGGGTCTTCGTTGCTGCACATGGGCTTTCTCTGGTTGCGGCAAGCGGGGGCTACTCTTCGTTGCAGTACGCGGGCTTCTCATTGCAGTGGCTTCTCTTGTTGTGGAGTGCAGGCTCAGTAGTTGTGGTCCACGGGCTTCGTTGCTCCACGGCAAGTGGGATCTTCCCAGACCATGGGTTGAACCCGTGTTCCCTGCATTGGCAGATGGATTCTTAACCACTGCGCCACCAGAGAAGTCCAAAAAAGCTATTTTATGATTACAAAATTTATTTTATACATATCATAAAAGTTCAGATAGTGTAGGAGTGTGTAACATGACAAGTGCAGGTTCCCTGGATCAGTCCTAACCCTGAGAAATCACCACTGCTGACAGTGTGGACCTTATTTTTTTCAGAATTTTCTAGAAATTTTTGAATGCCACCATTTCACCTTAAAGATTTTCGAAGGTTCATACATGGCTTTTGTATCATTAAAGGTGTTTTGCTGAGTGGCATTTTTCTTGAGTAAAGGTAGCATGTTTATTTTGATGAATCGATATTTTCAGAGAAGCCATGTGGCCTAGAAGGAAGGGTACTGAATTTGGGGTCCCCACCGACCGCTATCATGTCTCCCTGGGCTCAGCTGGGCATGTGTGATCTGTTGGCCTTGTCCAGCCCTCGGGTCAGTGCCTCTGTGCTACCGACAGGAGTGCTTTCTGTTTTGAATGTCAGGCTGCTGAGCTGTAAAGGCAGCAGCAAGAGGATGAGGGCTCCTAATCTTCTGCCAGCACCAGCATTGAACCAGTGTGTGGTGACAATAGTTAATGATAGCCATTAATAACAGCCAGCATTTCTCCTTTTTTTTTCCATTTTTTTTTGTGAGTGTCAATACTTCATTTTGGTGTGAAGACGGGAAGCTGGAAAATACACTGTATTTAAAATTTTCTTGGCTCCCCCTCACATTGTGGAAACCCCTTCCCCCCAGAGCTAATCTGTTCAAACTCAAATACTTAAAAATTACAGCAGCAAAACAAAAGCACAGAAAAAAGAAAACCAGATGGAGAAGGTAGCCAGGCTAGTAGTGTCACTCGGTGTGGACGACTGAGGTGCTGAACAGGAGCTTCTGTTTTTTTCTTGTCTTTCCTCCTTTCTCTTCAGAGAGGGGATCGAAGTAGCTAGCATGTCTACTTAGACCTCACAACAACTCTATAAAGTGTGAAATCCGATATGATCCCTGTTTTTCATACCTAAGACATGGGTTCCTGGAGACCAAATCATTTGCTTAGGGTGCGCAGCTAGCAAGTGCCAGAGCCATAACTCAAACGTAGCCCCGCCAGGCACTGAGGCCCCTTGAGTGGTTAACTTCCCACTCTGCAGTTATGCAAAGCCTCATGAATCCCATCTCCCTTGTCGGCCTTTATACATATTAGTCTGGTCCAAATGTATCCAGGGACCTGGGGAACCCCCAATAGGTTCTCAGTTTTGTAAAGTCTTGAGCAAGTTGGAAGCAGGTAAAAAGATGAATTCAGGGGCTGCATCCCTGAGTCAGGGTTCTGGAGCGAGGTGGGGAGAGCATCTTTGTCTGGGTGACAATGTGCGGTTGCCATGGCAGTAGCTATGGCAACGCGATGCAAGTGGCAGCCCTGTTCCCACTGGAGCCCAGCTGGTAAGCTGGAAGACGAGGTGCCCAGGAGAATGGGCTGGGGGCTTGCTCTGCCCTATGCTTCAGACGGACCATGTTTGATAGAAATACTTAATAAATAGCACATAACTGATCAACGTGGTTAATTTTTCTCTCCCAGCTTATGGCTCTTGTGGATTAGGTGGCCAGAAAATCCTTACACAAGTTGGCAGGACTCAGGGGCTGAGAGCAGGCATTCTGGAATCAGGCTATCTGGCCCTGACCTCTAGTAACTATGGGGCATTTCCAAATCTAACTTCTCAGTGCCTCAGCCTTCTCTTCTGTTATTGCCATTATTTCTCAGGGTCCCCATGAAAATGAAATGAATTAATCCACATAAAAAGGCACAGCGCCATTATTATTACTATTATTATTATTATTATTAAATTAGTAATAATAGTTCCCTCTCTTACTCTGAGGAATTCTCCTACTCAGAATTATCCCCTCTTATCCGGAATTTTGGGGGCGGCTTGCTGTTTGTCATAGTGATGAAATAATCTCACTTTGAATGGTGCCCTTGGCATTACCTTTCCTTTTCCTGCACGTATGCTATAACGAGTCTGACGTGGTCCCAACCCGCACCACCATATTTCACTGACGGTTTGGGAATAAACATGTTTTTATGTGTGGCCTCAGTCACTGCCAAAAACAGCATTTATGGAGTTTCTAATTACCTTGGAGACTGTGGTAGGTCCTGTATCAGAGAGTCAATAAACTGTTTTAAGCGATGCTGGCTAATTTAAGAATTTTGGGTGTTTTTGGAGTTAGAATCAACAGAACATTTGTAAGAGATGCCTATTTCTGAGGACTCATTTTTAAGGTTGTGATCTTCAATTTGGAGGTGTTGGGCCACCAATATACTGATTTATTAGCTTCTGATCAATATATTATTGAAAAAAGTGTGAAGACTTTCTTCTGCTCCTCTCTGGGCCAAAAGCCCTCATGGAGCCCCTGTCTGAGAGGAACTGGGAAAATAAGGTATCTGTAAATATAATTTTTGAGTTAGAGCTTTCTAAGATTTGAAAAACATGAATTTATCTCCCTCCCTTTTGTTTCATGTTTGTGTATGGTTTGCCAGAACAATTCCAAAGGCTTTTCTTAAGACAAAAATTGGAAAGATAGTTCAAGGTGATTTTTTAAACATGCCTTCTAAGGGTTGTTTATTTGATCCAAATCCATTTAAAACATTAAGAAAACTCAGCCATTAAATTTTTTAAACTAAAGCTATACTTTTACCAAAGTACAGCGTGCACACAGTAAAGTGCACCAAATAGTCTGCATGGATTTTTATTTGCAGATGTAGATAAATAAGACTAATCTCTGGCTTATTATTATTATTAAAGTCCAGTTGCATTTCATGTAAAGAGGAGCCAACCCTGTAACATTGGCTCTGAATCTGGTGCTAGTAAGCATTTTAGTTTCCATCTCCTTTCCTCTGTTGTCACTGCTTCTGCAATGGTTTTAACATCTGCTTCTCTGTTCATGTTCTCTGGGGCCTGACTGCCTGGGTTTGGATCCTGGCTCTACACCTACTAGTTGTGTGATTTTGGACAAGTCAGTTAACCCCTCTGAGCTTCAGTTTCCTTATCTGTAAAGTGAAAATAATAAAAGTACCTACTTATAAAATTGTTTTGAGGATTAAATGAGTTAATATTTATTAAGCACTTAGAACGGTGTCTGGCACGTAATAAGCATTTTTTTTTTAAGTGAACCCTTAAAAATGTCATCTCCATGACCGAGAGATTGAGGATTATGCTTGTATGTAAGGCAAAGGCCAATGGTGCTGATAAATTGATGACCGTGACTTGATTCCACATCCCTGGAGTTGAGGGGCCAGTGGCTCTCATCAGTGGAGAGCTCCAGTTTCTCATTTCAGACAAGGGGGGTGCTCTCAGTGTTGGCTCATGGGAAGGTAGAGCACGTACAAGGAGTCCTGGTTAGAATAACACACACTCGGTAAAGAACAGTCTCTCCCCAGGCAAAACTTTAGAAAAACAACAATCTGCTGCTCCTTGATTAAAGGGTAGAAAACTAATTATCCTTTCTGCAGGGACGTGAGGCTGCTCTCTGCCGGGCTGTGACCTGGAGGTGCAGGATGTGGATTTCCTTAGGATGTAATGAAGCCTTTCCCATTGAAAATGTGCCATAATTTAGATGGATGCAGGCAGGAAGAGGGAGAATGATCCCCTTGCTTTTAAAAGCAACCCCTAAACGCTTTAGAAACATCATTTGCAGGTCAGTACTTTGAGAATATGAAAAAATACTTTTCTTAAATTGGATTTGCAAAAGACCTCTGTTACAAAGCATCCCTTCAGAAATATTCTGTAAGTTCTTCTAATTAGACCAGCTTATAATTAGCTTGAATATTTGAAATTCGATGCTGCCAATGAGAAGTCGTCCATGAACTGATGACGTGGATCAGAATGCCAATGAGGAGTAACTGGGAAACATGTTATTTTTGTGCTGAATGAATGCCAAGTAGTACTAATTCTAGTTTCTTTAGTCAAAGGGGGAGACTGAAACATTCCATCTTGGGATAATTTGTGTATGCGTTTTCTCACTGTCTTCCGTACCATCCTGTTAGGGATGGGAAGCTCCTGTTTGGCTGGAGATGTCAAGAAAGTTCAAAAAAGTCTTCAAAATATTTACTGAGCATCTACCGTGTGCCAGGTGTCCAGAGGTTGGGAATGAGCCATTAAAAAGACAGAAGTGCCTGCCCTCAGGGAGCTCACATTTTAGTGGCTCAGCGGACTAGGCAGTACCGAAGATCCTTGTCAACTTATATTTTCTACGAACGATGCTTCTAGATAATCTGTAGACATATCCCTCTCAGCTCTCGTCCTCCAGGTCCACTCACTTGCTCTTATCAAGTCACCAGGGACCTCTGCTTTGCCAAATTCAGTGGGCACTTCTCCTTCCCCTACTTAGTGACATAGTAGGGCACCCCCTCCTCTAAACACTTCCTTCGCCAGCCTCCGGGATGCCCCCTCTCACCTTGTCAGGGCTCCTCTTCTGTCTAAAGGCTGATGACTCTTGAACACAATCTCCGGTTTCTTAAATCCACCTGCAGACTCCACATCTCCATTTGGAGATCCATACCAGTGCACATGTGGCATTTCAAACGTGATATGTATGATCTTGGTTTTTGTCCCCAAATCTGCTGCTCTGGTAAGTCTTCTCCACTCTGCCAGCTGCTCACACTAAAATCCTTAGAGCATCCTTTACTTCTCTTTTATTTTACCGTCTGTATCCAATCCACCAGCAAATCCCATTACCCTACCTTCAAATATGTACATAACTCCACCACTGCTCACCATCTCCACTGCCACCATCTTGGTCCAAGTCCCTCCTGTCCCTCACTCGTCCACCCTCACCTCCTCCCTGCCCTTTGTCTTGTCCCTTCAGCTGTTTTCCCCACGCAGCGTTGAGAACAGTCCTTTTAAAAGTTAGACCATGTTTCTTCTCTGCTCAGAATCCTTCTGTGGTCTCCCATCTCATTCAGACTAAAATCCAGAGACCTTGCAATAATCTGTAAGACCTTTGCCATCTGGTTCCTGCTCCCTCCGTGGCTTTCTCTGCTCTTTGCTCCCACTCCAGCTGTACTACCCTTGCTGCCCCTCAGCCGTGCCCCAGGAACTTTGCATATGCTATCTTGTCCACCTAAGACATTCTCCCCCCTCTTCTGGGTTCTGTTCAAACATCACTTTCTTGGAGAAGCCTGCCCTGAGCACTCCATATAAAATAGCAGCTACTCCCACTGTCCCTATTCTCCTACCCTCCATAGGTTTTCTCCGTAGAATTTATCAACTCCTGACATAAGCCCTCTCCAGCTATTTAATAAGATCCACGGAGTTCTCTGGTGGCGCAGTGGTTAGGACTCTGAGCTCCCAATGCGGGGGGCCCAGGTTAGATCCCTGGTCAGGGAACTAGATCCCACATGCATGCCGCAAATAAGAGTTCACATGCTTCAACCAAGGAACTGGAGAGCCGCAACTAAGGAGCCCACCTGCTGCAACTAAGGAGCATGCCTGCCGCAACCAAGACCCGGCACAACCAAATAAATAAAATAAATAGGGCTTCCCTGGTGGCACAGTGGTTGAGAGTCCGCCTGCCGATGCAGGGGACATGGGTTCGTGTCCCGGTCCGGGAAGATCCCACATGCCGTGGAGCAGCTGGGTCCGTGAGCCATGGCTGCTGAGCCTGTGCGTCCGGAGCCTGTGCTCCGCAACGGGAGAGGCCACAACAGTGAGAGGCCCGCGTACTGCAAAACAAACAAACAAACAAATAAATAAAAATAAATAAATATAAATAAGATCCTACTAAGTTCAGGGAGCGTAGAGACAGCAGTGAATCCAAATCACATAGTCCCTGGTCTTCCAGCTCATCACCAGAAGGAGGATAATTCTTAAAGTGCACCTTTTGTGTACCAGGCACTAAGAGCTTTATGTATGTTGGAAATTCCCTGGCGGTCCAGTGGTTAAGACTCTGTACTTCCACTACAGGGGGCACGGGTTTGATCCCCGGTTGGGGAACTAAGATCCCGCATGCCGCATGATGCGGCCAAAAAAAAAAAAAAAAAAAAAAAAAGAGCTTTACATATGTTAACTCACTTAATTCTCACAACAGCGCTGTAAGGGAATCCTGTTATTACCTCCATTTTACAGAAGGGGGAAGTAGGAACAGAGAGGTTAAGTCACTTGTCCAGTGTCACACAGCTGGTGAATGGCAGAGCTGGCTCCAACATCTGTGCTGTTAACCAATGTGCCCAACTGCCCCTTTATGGCACCACCTGAGAATCCCTGAAATTTACCAATGGGAGTTCTTCTTCTGGAAGATTGTACCTGTGAAAAGTCCTAAAGATAAAAGCTTTGCAGGAAACTCAAGTGTAAAAAGAAACACAGCAGAATGGCTTGTGAGATGGGAGCAGAAGATGGAACGGGTGTTGCTGCAGAATATCTGAGCACAGAGACCTGGCTGGGGGTGGAGAGTGGGAGGAAGCACAGAAAGCCAGAGGCTGTGGGAATTTTTATCATTGTTGAATGATTCACGTAAATATGTGTCTCAGAAACAGGGACTTGTAGGGCTGATTTCTCACAGTACTGATAAAACTTCACATGTAAGCCATTTTTTGTCAATTCCTAAGCTGCACAGAGTGCTCTCCTGGCTTCTATTTACATAATTCCCTTTTCTGGTATAGTTAATAGCATTTTACTTTGCATTATTATATCATGAGAATTTTTTCCATGAGATATATATCTTTTATTTTGCCTGAAAATATCTTTACCCTCACTTTTTAAAAAATTGTGGTCAACTACACATAACATAGTATTAACGATTTCAAGTGTATAATAATTCAGTGGCATTAAGTACATTCACAGTGTTGTGCATCCGTCACCATTATCTAGTTCCAGACCCTTTTTTGTCACCCCAGAGGAAACTATGTACCCATTAAATAGTCATTCCGCGTTCGCTCCCCTCCCCTAGCTCCTGGCCACCACTTGTCCACTTTCTGTCTCTATGGATTTGCCTATTCTGGGTGTTTCATGTAAATGGAATCATACAGTATGTGGCCTTTTGTGTCTGGCGTCTTTCACTTTGCATAATGTTTTCAAGGTTGTTGCATGCTGTAGCATGTATCAGTACTTTTTTCTTTTTTGTGGTTGAATAATATTCCGTTTTATGCATATATCACATTTTGTTTATCCATTTCCATTCATCATTTGATGAAATTTTATACCTTTTCAATATGGTTACTAGAGGATTGGCTAGGGAACTACAAATATAATAATTTCATGGGTTTAAAAAATCATTTCACTCTCTTTTTTTAGTTAATTTTGGAATTAGTTTGGTTAGAGCAGTTCTCCATTATTTAGCAACAGATCATAGACATTTGTTTGGGATATGCTCCATTTGGGGAAGAATTTCATTTGTTGCTCCATTCAAGTAGCAATGTGACCTGAAGATCAGCTCCACTGGTTTTTCTAGAGACTACATCTCTAAAACCTTTGTGAAATATTTTGCTCTTTTGAATGTTTTTGAATTCAGATGAATACAAAAATCTTTTTGGAGAATGTCTCACTTTTCATGTGGGTCTCAACTTACACATGTTGGTCACTAACTGCTGAGAGAGAGCAGTGGATTTTCAAAGTCTGAGGCTCTTTGAAACTGCATGCTCTGTTTTTCTGTAACTGTGCTGTCCAAAACGGTAGACACATGCCACCTGTCGCTGCTGAGAACTTGAAACACTGCTAGTGCTAATTAAGATGTGCTGCAAGGGTGAAATACTCAGTGGATTTTGAAGACTTAGAACAAAAAAATGTAAACTATCTCTAATTCTTTTTTCTGTTGATTACATGTTGAAATGATAATATCTGGATATATTGGGTGAAGTAAACTATATTATTAAAATTAAATGGGACTTCCCTCGTGGTGCAGTGGTTAAGAATCCGCCTGCCGATGCAGGGGACGTGGGTTCGAGCCCTGGTCCGGGAAGATCCCACATGCTGTGGAGCAACTAAGCCCATGCACCACAACTACTGGGCCTCTGCTCTAGAGCTTGCGAGCCACAACTGCTGAGCCCATGTGCCACAACTACTGAATCCCGTGCGCCACAACTACTGAGCCCACGCACTGCAACTACTGAGGCCCGCACACTCTAGGGCCTGCGTGCCACAACTACTGAGCCTGCATGCCGCAACTTCTAGAGCCTGTGCTCCACAACAAGAGAAGCCACCACAATGAGAAGCCCACGCACCACAACGAAGAGTAGCCCCCGCTCACTGCAACTAGAGAAAGCCCATGTGCAGCAATGAAGACCCAACGCAGCCAAAAAATGAAAATAAATAATAAATTTTTAAAAAATTAAAAAAAATAAAGTTAAACTTCCGTGCCTTTTTTCTTACCATTTTATTGTGACTCAGAGAAATTTTAAATTACATACGTTGCTCACGTGCTATTTCTATTGAACAGAGAACGCTGTTCTAAAAATAACTGGCAGATGGGTGGAAAATGGAAGAGAAATCTGAACAGACTTGGCCTCTGTGCCTTCAGCATCTTGACAGTGCCCCATGAGAGAAGCTGCAGTGGGTCTGGATGGCTCCAGGAGCCGCCCGGGTCTCTGCCTTCACTCTGGACCCCCTTGGCTGTCTTCTCTTTTCTCTAGCCAGACAGATCTTTCTAAAGGCAAATCTCATCATGTCACTCCCCACTTTATAACTTCAGTGGAGCCCCATTACCCCCAACCCCAGCCTTTAAGCCTCTGCCCTGGCCACCTGTTCAGCCTCATCTCATGCCTTTTTACCTCCTTCCCCGCCTGTCAAGGCCTTTTGATAAACATTATTGTAATTTCCATTTTATGCACAATATGTTTCCATAGTAATGATTTAAAAATACGTAATGTAAAAGATAATGTCCACATTTATGCTCCCTCCCCCCCCACCCCAGCTACGTAATCAGTCACCGTCAACAGTTGGGCGTGTGCTCTTCCAGGGACCTCACTCTGTGCACACGTAGCTGATTCTGTACGCGCATGTGCGCGTGCGCGCGTTTGTGTGTGTGTGTGTGTGTGTGTGAACCTAAATGAGTTTACATGTTGTGTCTAATTTCACATACTGAATTTTAAGGTCTCTGCTGGTGAGGATGTTAGTATACCTCATTATTTTAAATGGATGCCTGGTATTTTATTGTATAGCTTTGCCATGATTTATTCCTGTTTATTACTGTTTTTAGTCATAAAATATTTCACCCATATAGCAAAATATCAACTATTATAATATTCACCTCTGTACCCCCCCATATAGATTTAATAAACAGTAACATTGTGCCCTATTGGCTTCAGAATTTTCTTTTTTTTTTTTTTTTTGCGGTACGGGGGCCTCTCACTGTTGTGGCCTCTCCCGCTGCGGAGCACAGGCTCCGGATGCGCAGGCTCAGCGGCCATGGCTCACGGGCCCAGCCGCTCCGCGGCATGTGGGATCTTCCCGCACCGGGGCACGAACCCGTGTCCCCTGCATCGGCAGGCGGACTCTCAACCACTGCGCCGCCAGGGAAGCCCGGCTTCAGAATTTTTATGTGAATAAATGAAACATTCCAAGCAGAGATTCTCTCCCCTCTCTGTCCCCAGAGAGAAGCTCTATTCTGCAGTTGATACAGCCTCTTTATCTTAAATTTTTACTACACGTGGCTATAAGCAGAGTGTTATTTTGTGCATTCCTATATAGTATCATATCATATGCATATCTCCTGCAACTTGGATTTTCATTCTTTTTTCTTCTTTTTTTTGAATATTTTTCATTAATATATAGTTCTATATGGTCTTCCATTGTTAAGAATGAATATAGCTTCATTTAATCCATTTCCTTATTTACAGACATTTCAGTTGTCATACTTTAATTCCAATTGTTCAAATGTGTCGTGTCTCCTTTACTTCTTAACTCTGGACTCTTTTTATCTTCTATGGAACAGTCTGTATAAGATTGGAATAATCTGTTGTTTGAAGGTTTTGTAGAATTCATTAGCAAAACTGTCCGGCCTGGTGCTTTCTTTCTTTCTTTTTTTTTTTTAATTAGTTATTGAGCTTTTTAGGTTTTCTATTTCTCCTTGAGATATTTTTGATAAGCTATATATTTTGAAGGAATATTTGCAGTTTGTTTAAGTTTTCAAATGTAATGGCATCAAGTCATTGATAGCATTCTTTTGTCATTTACTTGATGTTGTGTCTGTAGTTCTGTGCCTCCATCTGTAATAGTATTTATCAGTGTTCTCCCCACCCGCTTTTAACTTGATCAGCTTTACCAGCTTTGTCTATTTGGTTAATCTTTTCAAAGATCAGTTTTTTTACCTCCTGCACTTTGAGCATGCTTTTCCTGTGGCCTGGCCTACAGTTCCTTTTTCTCATCACCTGGCTGAGTCTTTCTTCTGGCTCCTCAATCCTTGATTGAGCCACTTTGGCACTCCCCATGACGACTCTTTTTTTAAAAAAACACTTACCATGTTGTAATCTCTCTCTGTCTCTCTCAATTTTTGGTCTGGCTGCTCTTCTGCAAGCTCCACGAAAGCAGGAACTGGATCTGTTTTGTTCACCACTGTCTCTGTAATGTGTGGCACTGTGCCTGGTGTACAGTAGGTGCTTAATAAATATTGGTGAAGAAATTACTGTGTGAGCCCATTATACATAAAGAGGTACAGACCCATTCTCCAAGGGATGAGGGCTCTCTTTCCAGGTGCGTTCTCAACGGGACTGTTGCAAAGAGGATGCAACTACTGCCAGCTGAGCATTCTGAGGTTCTGTGATTCTTTTTTCCCAATATTTATCAGGAAGTAAAGAGCTGGACTTGCAGTCATGGCATGAGTAGAATGAAGCTGACATGACTCAATGAGCCACAGAAACATGGTACCGAGTGGTGCCTTTTTGTACTTTCATTTAAGAGAGAGACCAGCCAAAGTGATAAGACTTCCATTCTGCAAACTGTCTCTTTCCAGTGAACTTCTCCAGGAAGAATTGGGTCTTTACCTGGCTAAACACCTGCCAGTCGATCCTTGATTATGTACCAAAAACAGAAACTAAAACGACATTTAAGCAAAAGAAACCACCATATCTTAAGTGGTCCAACCAGAATAAAAATAACTGGCATTAATTTCTCCTATAAAGTGTAGCTGTTTGGTTTTCCTAGTAATGCTACAGTTGTCTTCATGAAGAAAGAGGGAGAGGTAAAACAAAAGAAAAGAAATCCAAGGAAAGTGTTTTAGCAAGATGCTCTGGGTTGACAATTAAGATATTAAAATATTTACAACATATAAAACATGCTGGCAAAGGTAATAATCTTTGAAAAGGAAAAGGGGGGCAGGAAATTAGAATGGGAAGGCGGGGCTCTTTTCAGGGTTACATCATGTTCATTTTTAGGGCTATGTTGTTGTCACCTAACAAAATATTCATAGCACCTTAAAGCCTTTGTTTTATTTTACTTATATGTTACCCAGTCTGTAAGAATTAGATGTATATTTCATTGTCTCTCCAACATGAGCCTTGCCAATGATAATTATAAGTAATATCCCCTTTACTGGTTTAAAGAAGGCATTTTCTCAATAATAATGACAGCTAATTTGAGCAGCTATTAAGGGCCAGGCTCTCTGCCAAACATTTGTATAGTACGTTATTATTTTTTTAATCAACCATCTTTTATTCCTTTTTACTTTTTTTATGGTACATTAATGTTTCAATTTTGTAAAAAGAGATTATTCTCCCCACTTTCCAGACGAGAACATGGAGGCTCAAGGGGAGTAAAAAGTAAGTAGCCTAGTTGAAGTTCTCCAGCAAGAAAGGGAGGGAGGCACTCTTGGTGCCCCAAGTCAGTTCCACCCCGAACACCAGACTCTTAGCCCCCATGGTGCAGGCAGCAGATGCAACCTGAAACCCACACTCCTGGGAGATGCTGTGGAAATGGTCATCAACCCTCTTTTCAAGGCGCTGGGAAAGAG
>NW_006778737.1:1028519-1031073 GCF_000442215.2 Lipotes vexillifer | reverse complement strand
GAAAGAGTCACACTTGTTTTCATGTGGTGGGAAAATACATCCTGTTGTTAATCCTCTGAGCTTTTTCTCTCTGATTCCAGCCACACACACACACCTGAATCGGAGATCATTCCCTAAACGCACCTTGAATCCTGACTTTTCACTCTTACTGTGGGCATTTCTCCATTTCTACTATGAGCTCTCCCGAGGGTGGAGAGTTTATAACTTTTCTTTCCAACCTTTCCTAAGGTTGTAACCTCCTTCCAGTCAAGAATCTGTGCCTCCTGTCTTGGCACTTTCTCTCCTGCTGCTTGCCCAGCCCTGGCTCCCATCAGCTCCCCCATGGAGGTGGAGGTGGATGTGGATGATGACTGGTCAGCGTTGCCCTTCTGACATCTGTGGATGGGCTGTGCTTCCTAACCACGTGTGTACACACCGTGCACAGACCTGGTTCACTTAGGGGCCTGAGGACTGGACACACTATAGGTAACTCCTCCCAGCCCTGTCAGGAAGTCCAGCTGCATATCTTTGTGTCTGAGAAACCTGTAGAACCAAGTGCCATTTTCTCCCTTGGACTTCTGCTGACAGTGCAAAGAAGTTGCTTTCAAAACAGAAGAAATATACCCAGGACTGGTTGCCCCTCCTGTGGTGAGGACCTGGCCGTCACAGGCTTCTGAGATGCTGTCCTTTATGCTGCCAGTTCCCTCACAGTCTTCTCAGGAGGGTGCATTGTACTCCCTGAAGCTGTCCTTCAAAACCACGTGGATGGTAGTGCTTGGCTGGGGACGACTTATGATGCCAGATTAGATAGTTAAAAGGAACCCCAGGCAATGTGAATGATCTGGAAGCCTGGCAGGTGGTAGAACGCAGGGGTGGGGGAAGCACCAGTTAGAGACAGCCATCTTCTAGGTAGGTTTCCTGGCAGTTTCCCCAGCCAAGGGGGGTGCGACCGAGTTGCCCAAGAGTGCCCTGGATTGACAGACTTGCTCTGATGCTTTTTCTTTGCCTATGAGGCCTCTTAGTGTGAGGCCCTGCTAAACTGGTGCCCTCCCACAAGGAACCCCCAGGCTGCATTCTTCCAAATGCATGGAAGCCCCGTTTGGTGGGGCTTCTCTCTATTTGAGAGGGGCTACATCCCCTGAATCTGGAGTCAGACATATCTGGGTATGAATCCCACCTTAGCCACCTACCAGCTGGGTGACTTCTGGCATCTGGTTTAACCTCTCTGAGCCTCGGTTTAGCCCATCTGCAAAATAGGGTAATGATAATATCCCCATTATACCATAATATTATATGATATTATATGAAAACATATTGTGATACAACATTATTTATTTAAATGTGTATAATGCCATACATATAAATATATAAAATATGATAATGTATAACACCATTATAATGCTACCTATATATCATGTATTAACGTTAGAGTATAGCATAACATAATAACCCATCTAATTGTTATTCTCAGACTTAGATTATGTAGGCAGAGTACTTAGAACAGTCCCTGGCACATCATGTAACTCAGTCACTGTTAATTATTGTGATTTTCATTTTCTGTGGACTGCAACATACAAAACAGGCGCACATTGACTAGGAATGTTCTGGTATATGTTGTTGCTTCGGAAGCAGTGAAGCTCATCAAATAATTAGGAGAGCAAAGCCCAGTTATAACCTGGGAGGGGAGGGAGCGGTATCCAGGGAGAAGTATTGTTGAATTCTAAGTTTTGTGTTTTTTTTCTTAAGGGAGAAATGTCTTTTCAGAAGAGCTTAGACCAACATGTTACTTAATAAGAGAAGAGTATTAAATCTAAATAACCACCCACGTTTTCTCTGTTTGTCTTGAGAAGTTATTAGCCTGGGTTTTTATTGTACATGTGGGGGAGGAGGAGGAGGATGCAGAAGAAGGGGGTTGGATATAAAGACACATCAGCAGGAGGGAGTTCCCCTCTGTTTTGGTGAGTTGTCCCAGCTCTGCTGTGTCAATCCTCTGTCCCTGATTGAAGGCTGTCCTTGGAGCCAGGATTTGGAGGGGTCGGGGAGAGCAGGTTGGGGGTGGGGTGGGCACCGTGCTGACATCTGTTGAGAACTTAGCAGTGACAGCACTGGAGTTAGAACCCGCATCTCATCTTGACTCTGTGTACAGGGTATTATTTCTCATTTTGCACATAGGAATATGAAGGCTCCAGAGCTTAAGCCTCGGGCTCAGGGTCACACAGCTAATAAAACACCATGGGGTGTGAGATCAGACACCTGAGAACAGAATCCTGATTTCACTTGTATGGTGATAGTTGAGTCACTTAATATCCTTAGGTGTCTGTTTTCTTATCTCTTAAATGGGTACAACAGTGAACCTCAGCTCCCAGTGGAGAGTCAGTGAGATTAACTACATAAAGTATTAGCGTATGCTGTTTTAAATACCCAATACCTGTCAGCTGCTGCTATTATTATAATTATGTTGTATTTTGTTTATTTATCTCTTATGCCTGGTAGAGTCAGTCCAGATTTTTATCAGGCCTGACATACTGCAGAGCCTGTGCAGTGGTCACTACAAGCATCCTGCCTTGCATTCCTG
>NW_006778737.1:1011534-1028447 GCF_000442215.2 Lipotes vexillifer | reverse complement strand
TCCTGCTGATTGTGGCAGGGAGGTCAAAGAAAAGGTGTGAGTATCATGTTAAAATACCAGCACCACCACCCTTTGGCACATCAGTGACTAAAACCTCAGGAAAAGTGCAAGGTGGACCTTTTTCAGGGATGTTTTTCAGTGAAGTGGTACTTCAAGCAAACATGACATTTGAATATCCATATTGACAGACATAGCATTTTGGGGAGGAGTAATTTACCCCTCCATAAAAACGTTGTAAGAGGTATCCTTGTGGGTATGTTGGCAGCTACAAAATTGGATTCCCTTTACAAGACAGAAGTAAGGTGTTCCTGGTGTGTCTGGAGCCGCCCAGCCCCCTTGCTGCATCTTTCCTTTTCTGTACCGATTACCTGCCGCTTGTGCAGATCCGACTTGAAGCTGCCTCCATCACATCTAAGGCGGTTGATTCCTGGGGAGAGATTAATAGGCGAGAAAGCCAGTTCTAACTTTTTAGGCAGCGGCTGCATGTCTGTCAGTCGTCCCTGTAAGAGTTTAGAGCTCCAGTGTGGCCTGAGTGGAGGTGCAGGAACTCCCCAGCAAGTGAGCAACAAGGGAGGGTTCCAGGCTCCGCCGAAGCTACAGACATCATCTGATGACATCCCTTTGGGAACTGCTTGTGTGTGAGAAATAAAGATCAAGATTGGAGTTTGGTCTGGATTTTTGATCTCATCCAGGTTGAACTTTAGATTTTCTTTTCTTTTTTTCTTTTATCTTTTAATTTTTGACTTTTTTAAGGGACTCTGGAGCTTTCCTCCTGGGGGCCTGGGAAGGAGTTTGCAGTGAGTTTGGCTGCTAAAGATTGCAGAGCTGTAGAAAACAATAGCTGCCTCACCTGCCTGGACCATTTCTCCAAGCATCTCTCTTTTTGACAAAGCTACATCTGAAATTGGTGATTTCCTCTGAAGAGCTAACCAATGAATAATGAATGCATCGTCTTTTTTTTTTTTTTTTCTTTTTTTTGTCCTCTTCCAGGCCTAAACGGCAGCGGCAAAACAACTTTCCCATGTTTCCGTCTCCTAAAGCCTGGAATTTCAGAGGGGTAAGTGTTTTCCCTGGTCAGTCCCAGCCATTATATGTCCTGTTCCAGATGCTCCGGAGAGGACACTGCCGAGGATGGCTTTACTAATCAAAGTCTCCACCAAGCTTCTGTGCTTTACCACTCGGGGAAGTCATGTTTGCATCACCACTTGTGGTTTAATTTAAAAAATCTAACTGGCTTGCTAAGCACCCGTTGACGTTGCTTGCCCTGTAGGTCTTGGGTTACTGGAAGCATCTTGTAAAGAAGCCAAGAGATGTCAAGGTTGATGAAGTGCGCATTGTGGCTGTTTCGGGGGAACAAAAAGGGAACTGGTGCACAGTGAAGGAAAAAGAAATCAGAAATGTACAGTCTATTCATATGTAGATTTATGACTTTGCGGGAACTTTACAAGAGGAGAGGTCTATAAGCTTTAAACAGACTCTAAAGGGAATCAGAATTCTCCCAATCACAAAGCCGTAGACCCTTAGAGGTGTAGGAAGGGTCAGATTTAACCTCCCCTTGATGCAGAGTTCTCTTCCTTTATGTGATTATGATAATAATAATAGTCAAAGTGTATGGAGGCCCTTCTGTGTGTTAAAATGAATTCTACCTCTGACTTCAGGAAAAAGACCCTTGCCTGTGTAGAGAATGCTCTGAGCTCTGTTTCACAGGCCTTTGCATGTGTTATTCCTTCTGCCCAGAACACTGCCCGCTGCTGCCCAGCACTACACTCCTACACACACTGCATTGGTCCACCCACTTTATCCATTGGCTCTAAGCCTTGACATCACCGCCTGTGGGAATGCATCATGTCTGCCTCCTGAATCTGACCTAGAGACACCTCCTATGGACCCCTGTACTTTTTTCTCATTGTTAGGATGTTACTTAATACTTAGTGAAATTTAAGATTGGAAGCCCCAAGCATCAGAGACCTTATCACTCTCTCTTGTTCACTGCAATATCCCTGGGCCTAGCACAGTGCCTGGCACATACATGCTTAATTAATTTGAATGAATAAATGGAATGAATGAATGAATAAAAAATTTCTTAGGGGCTTCCCTGGTGGTGCAGTGGTTAAGAATCTGCCTGCCAATGCAGGGGACACGGGTTCGAGCCCTGGTTCGGGAAGATCCCACATGCCACAGAGCAACTAAACCTGTGCACCACAACTACTGAGCCTGCGCTCTAGAGCCCGCAAGCCACAACTACTGAGCCTGCGCTCTAGAGCCCGCAAGCCACAACTACTGAGCCTGTGTGCCACAACTACTGAAGCTTGCGTGCCTAGACCCCGTGCTCCGCAACAAGAGAAAGCACCGCAATGACAGGCCTGCACACTGCAACGAAGAGTAGCCCCCGCTCGCCGCAACCAGAAAAAACCCGCACACAGCAATGAAGACCCAGCGCAGCCAAAAATTAAAAAAAAAAAAAAAAGAAAGAAAGAAAAAAAATCTCTTACATCTATCAGACACAAAATTCAATTCAGATTATGTTTCAAGTTCAGGTCTTTAGTCTTTTCAGCACTGTTTTTTACTGGTTTGATTCATCTTTAATATCCTACACAAATCTCAGTCATTTTCCTCAGATGTCTTTTTAAAAATATAGATCCTGGCTCTCTTTCAGCTAAGTTTCAGCATGCTTTTCACTGAGTACGAAGAGAAATTTGTTGACACATATCCATAAATGGATAAGATCCCCATTTCTCAAAGTATGTTCAGTTCCATGATCATAACCATTAAGTGAAAAAATCTTGTGTGGTCAAATAAACTTGGGACACCCTGAGAGCACCAAATTAAATATGTTCACCACTCCAGGACTTCTCAGAGCCTTTGATGGGTTGATGTGCATAGAGACTACATGAAGGAGAGCTGATGGGATTTTGTTTGGAGCATTTCCCAAAGTCATTGGCCATAAATCCTTTGTTGACAAAACAGTTTATACACACTTTGGAACAGTTGATATTTGTAGTTGATTTTGAACTACAGAGAAATTGAACCTTCTTTGAGCACTTGGCTGTTTTGAAGGTGTTTATTTTCTCTCCCTCTCTACCCTCCTTTCAATGTTCCCCACCCTTCCTTCTGATTCAACAGTAGTCACTAGCCTAGGGTTGGGGTACATGTAGAGATTGCCCTGAGTTTGCCTGGGACTGTCCTGGTTTTAGCACTGAAAGTCCCATGTCTTGGGAAACTTCAGTCCCGGCAACCTGGGACAATTGATTACCCTACCTATGGCTGTGAGACCTCTTAAACTGTTTGAAAAATATTTTATGAACTTTTAAGCACAAGTCTGGTTTATAGAACTTGCTGCTGAAAAGGAACCTGTTAGATGCACAGTTGGTTTAAGGGACCCTCTGTCAGTTGTAGCCTTGGAGGCGTAACATTTAACATTAGTAATTGCTGCAGGGGAGCAAACAAACAAAGTGCCCCTGGCTAATTGCAACCAAATAGATGACAGAATCTAATGCTTTGTTGACTTCAGTTTCCTATCAGCCCTCAAATTCTTAGCCAGCTCATAAGATTTTCCCAAATGGTTAAAAGTGTCAAAGTGACTAGAGTCTGTTAGGCAGTTAGGTCAGTTGTGTTGATCTTGGTCTCTTGTCTTTGCTTTGATTCTTCCGGCCCCTGTAGCTTCTTGGTAAAGTTAGACAAACTGACCTCAAGATACACCAGAGGGAGATGGTTCAGGGCCTGGTCAATTGCCAGATTCCTCTGTGGCCAAATCATCTCTGTGTCACTTGGAGCATAATCCTCCATGACATGGTGGGGGAGGAAGGAAACCCAACTAAGTGGAAACACCCTCACTCCCAGCCAGGACACGCTCTGTAACCATCATTATGGTAATTGGAACTGAAGACCAGAAGCACCCAGAGTGCCGGGAGGAGGACGTTGGAGGTATTCTCTAGCTGATACATTTTCTATAATGAAATGTGACTCTCGGGCCTGCTAGAATGAACTGTGCAGGCTGTGCTAGGGCAAGGCACGCATTCTGTGAACTCTTCCTTTTCTTCTTTATTTGGAAAGGAAGGTTTTAGAATCTCTGTGCTCGCAAATTTCCCATGTTTATATACATGGCAGAGGAGACCATTAGAAGCATTTGCAATTCCATATTCCTCTTCAACTTGTAAAGAAGGATCCTGTGTTAGCTCACCCAGGTCCTGGACATTTGTGGAGTTTGGGGGTGGGAGTGGGGAGAATAGGTGATAAGAAATGGGTTGGAAAAGGCAAGAGGGGAAGGAACCACATGGCTCTAGATGAGAAGTGAAGAGGGAGACACATGAGGGCCAAGGAGGGAGCTGGGGACAGGGCACGAGGGAGCAAAGGGAGTGGTCAGTGTCTTAAGGAATAGACATTCTGGGAAAAGAAAGGTGCTTCAAAAAAATTTGAAGGAAAGTCTTGCTGAATGAATGTATTGTAACCCCCTCCTCATCCTCCCTGGAAACATTCACTGCAGATCTGCATGACTTCTCAAGGCATTAGGAGTTGCATTTGTGGTTTTCCTTTTTTTTGGCTGGAGTTTTTGTCTGCAGAGAGCCTCGGGAAGGGCTGGTGACACTTGGATGACACATCCTTTCTACCTACCAAGCGGTTCAGTCCTCTCATGGGTTGACGTTGTTAATTGTAGGTTGTGTCCTTTGGTTCTCATGCTCGTCTAAGGAGACAGAGGCCCTGGGTGTTACCAACCCTATGGGATTTCTCCACCGTCCCAGGCAAGGGGTGGTGCTGTGCCATCTCTCACCAGACCATGGGTGCTACAGAGATGTTCATGGAGAGAAGCCAAGAGGATGGTGTTGGTTGCGAGAGTTTTGGTGGGAACATCATGAGTGAAACCAGAACAGAATGGGGAGAATAAGAAAGCAGGACCCTCAGAGAGGTGGGACCCTGGGAGGTGTCTTGCTCTGAGACATCTCTTCTGGATCTGGTTGGGGCAGTGCTCAGCTCAGAATTTCCACCGTTCCTTGTGAAAATATTTGCTACAGCTCCTCCAGTAAGCTGAGAAAGAGGGTCACAGAGACAGACTCAGGGAGGAAACTCATCCTAGAAATGTGAAAATCTCTGGACCACAACACCTGCCATTGCCTGTAGTTAACTTAAGAATGCTTAACAAGACCTACCATGTGTGAGGCATTGTTTTAGGTGCCAGATCTGAGATTTGAATTTTAAATATCAACCAAATTTCAGGGCCATGCTGGTCTTGTCTCTTTCTCCAGTGCCTGGTCTTCACTCTTGCCTAAGCCATTTGGTAAGAAATTTCTAAACTCTGGGGCTTTGGAAGGGACTTTAAACATTGTAGCCCTAACTATTTAATTTTCAGATGAGAAAAATAAGGTTTAGTGTATTAGTCAGGACTCTTCTGGCTACAAGTGATAGAAACTCAATCAAAACAAGCTCAAGTAGAAAGGGGAATTGGTTGGTTCATTTGACTGAGGGAAACTGATGGGTAGGCTTCAGATACCACTGTATCCAGGTATGCTCTCTCAGCTTTGTCACTCTTGGGGTTTTGGTCTTCTCCTACTGCACATGGACTTTTTTGGAGGGAGGGGATAACCACAAACAGCCATACTTTTCCAGAGGAAAGAGAGAAGTTTACGCTTCCAGAATCCAGATGTGAAATCCCAGCATAGGACTCTTATTGACCTGGTTCCAGTCACATAGCTATACCTTGGCCAGTCACATAGCTATACCTTGGCCAGTCACTGTGGTCAAGAGTATTGGACAGGCCTTGTTTATGTACTCCCCTAAGGGAGCTGGGTGGACAGTGTTTCGTGACTGGCAGTTCCACTAGAGCCACTGGAAGTGGGGAAGGGACATTTGCTCCAAGGAACAGTTTCTTGTTGTTTTTCTTTCTTTCTTTCTTTCTTTCTTTCTTTCTTTCTTTTTAAATGTCAATAAGCATTTATTCAATCATAAAGACACAAAATTGAATAAGACACAGTCTTGATCTTGTGAACCTTAACATCTAGTAGATGTATATGTAAACAAATTATTTTGTCATTGCAAAATGTCTCCCACACCCCAAGCATCTATAGTTCCCTGCCCAGCCTTCTCTCTATGCACTTTTTTGGTACATATTCCTATCATTCCTGGCACAGTTAATGCTATTTTAAATACTAACCTCCTACTCCAAGGAAGAGTTTGGTACTGTCACCAAAGGAAGTCCAGTTCCTAGACAGACAGGAAATATTGCTGACCGCTGTGAGGGTCAAGCCAAGAGATCAGGAGCAGATCCACGTCTTTAGACAATAGGTCCTGTGCCTGCCGCAGGCTGTCCGACCCATCCCAGGCCCCGTGTTTGGAAGGAAGTTGCATTCAGAAGTGCAGCCGAATGTTTCTTGATGATCAGGCTGAAATGCTTTGAAATTCACAACTCATTAGAGTGACAGAGTCTCTAATACTCAACACACACCTGGCCTGGTCATTGTTTACTGTGGCCTCACCTCTGTTTTGCAAAAGAAGGTGGCATGGCTTTCTCTTCTCTCACAGCCTCTGTTTGTACATTTATCTACATTATTTAACATCAGCTCCAAGCAAGGCTGTGGCAGTCCTGCGTGGTAGATAGTATCTGTTCCATTTCGAAGATGAGGAAACTGAGCCCACATCTGCTCACTTGCCTAAAATCACAGCCATAGTAAGTGGCAGAGCCAGCGTTTGAACTTGGGACAGTCTGTCCCCAGGCCGTTGAAGCCTACTGCCTCTTTAAAACAAGGCTGATGACACATACTTGTCTTCAAAGGAGGTAAGACATGACCAACTTTTTAAAAGTGCTAAAAACAAGGGACAATTCTATGGTAAACTTTTCATCACCCCAAATCCCTTTTAATTCCCTTATATGCCCTTGGATTGTATTTTTTATTTTCATTTTTTATTGAAGTATAGTTGATTTACAATACTGTGTTAGTTTCAGGTATACAGCAAAATGATTCAGTTATATATATATATATTTTTCAGATTATTTTCCATTATAGGTTATTACAAGGTACTGAATATAATTCCCTGTGCTACACATTAAATTCTTGTTGCTTATATATATATATATATATATATATATATATATATATATTTTTTTTTTTTTTTGTGAGATATCTGGCCAGTGTTGAGAAAAGACATCTCTGCCCAGAGAATAAAGCCATGCATTCTTTAATCCTGGGCTTCCACCAGCTGAGCTCTCTTTCTGGGGATGGCATTCACCCTAGTTCTCCGATATGTAACTGGTATGGAAAACTTGATACGTACTTTAAAGATAAGTTTCAAATAATCAAAAAAGTGAGGAGTTGTTATATTTGAAATAAAGAAGAAAGAGTAATTGTTTGGGGACAGGTGAGCACGAACCCGTGTCCCCTGCATCGGCAGGCGGACTCTCAACCACTGCACCACCAGGGAAGCCCGCTTATCTCTTTTAGTATAGTAGTGAGTATCTGTTAATCCCATATTCCTAATTTATCCCTCCCCACCTCTTTCCCCTTTTGTACCCAAATTTTTTTTTCTGTGTCTGAGTCTATTTCTGTTTTGAATATAGATTCATTTGTATTATTTTTTAGATTCCACATATAAGTGATATCATATAATATATATCTTTCTCTGTCTGATTTACTTCACTAAGTACAATATTCTCTAGGTCCATCCATATTGCTGCAAATCCAATACTTCATTCTTTTTAATGGCTAAGTAATATTCCCGTGTGTGTGTGTGTGTGTGTGTGTGTGTGTGTGTGTGTGTGAATATATATATTTTTTTTCTTTTCAAATTAGAGTTTTAGTCTTTTCTGGTTGTATACCCAGGGGTGGAGTTGCTGGATCATATGGTAGCTCTATTTTTTGTTTTTGAAGCAACCTCTATACTGTTTTTCATAGTGGCTACACCAATTTACATTCCCAGCAACAGTGTAGGAAGAAGGTTCCCTTTTCTCCACACCCTCTCCAGCGTTTATTATTTGTGGACTTTCTGATGATAGCCATTCTGACCGGTGTGAGGTGATACCTCATTGTGGTTTCGATTTGTACTTCTCTAACGTTTAGCATCTTTTCACGTGCCTGTTGGCCATCTGTACGTCTTCTTTGGAGAAATGTCTATTTACGTCTTCTGCCTTTTTTTTTTGGCCACTCGGCGTGTGGGATCTTAGTTCCCTGACCAGGGATCAGACCCACGCCCCCTGCACTGGAAGTGCGGAGTCTTAACCACTGGGGAAGTCCCTTCTGCCCTTTTTTTGATTGGGTTGTTTGTTTTTTTGATATTGAGTTTTATGAGCTGCTTGTATATTTTTGAAATTAAGCTCTTGCTGGTCGCATTGTTTGCAAATATTTTCTCCCATTCCATAGGTAGTCTTTTTGTTTCGTTGATGGTTTCCTTTGCTGTGCAAAAGTTTATAAGTTTGCTATGTCCCATTTGTTTATTTTGGCTTTTGCCCTGGGAAACTGATCTAAGAAAATATTGCTACGATTTATATTAGAGAATGTTTTGCCTGTGTTCTCCTCTAGGAGTTTTATGGCATCATGTCTTATATTTAGGTCTTCAACCCATTTTGAGTTTATAATAGATGCCTTTTTGATGTGAGGTACCCCTTCAAAAGGAAAAACTGTCTCTCCTTTCTGCTTAGTCTTCTTGTCTCATTTCCCTTCAGGCAGTGGAGAAGCCAGCCTGTGAGAGATGCTGACACCTGTGAGGAAAAGCCCATGTCATTCTCAATCTGCTGACACCAAAAATATGCCAGGCACATTGAAGCTCATTTTTAGATTCAAAAGCAGTTTCTTTTTTTGGTCATATGTGAGGTCTGTGGGGACATGCAGTGGCTTGTGTACCAGCTGTGCAGATTTTGCACTTTTGAGGCAGAATTTATAGATGCCTTTGTTTATTTTATGCAGTTGTCAACTCAATTATTCTCTTTTTCTTCTAGATTTATACAAGGTAAAAGATGCTTTTGACTGTGATCTTTTAGGTTAATTGGGAGATCTTGTTGCAAGTGATAGAAATTCAACTCAAATTAGCTTAAACAAGGAGAGTTTTTAAAATTATAGAGATCTCAAGAATATCTTGTGGAATGCAGCAGGATCTCAGAAGCCCCTGGAGTCAGGCACCAGAAGCCCATGAGGGCTCCCAGTTCCTCTGTTGTTTGCTGCATTTTCTCTGCAGACTGACTTCCTCCATTTCTCCATACTGTGGAAATGCAGCCATCTGCAGAGTGACAGCCTTTTCTCTCTCAGATCCAAAAGCACTGGGGGGTGGGGTTTGATTGGTTCAGCCGGGGTAGGGTGGATACTCCTAGACCAATCAGCAGTGACCACAGTGTGGTGTTCTGCTGTACCACTATGTTGGCTCCTATGGTAACCATAGTAACATGGGAGGGAAGGAGCAGTTTCCAGAAGAAGGGGAGACACTAGGCAGATACAAACAATTCTTGTCTACAAAAGTCTTTCCCATCTCTCATCCCAGAGTGAAGGGTAATCATCCTGATTCCCAGGGTCTGACTTTCAGATAAACAAAACTTCTAACTCCTCTTCTTTTTTTTTTTCAATCCTCACAATCTGATCTGGGAGCAAGAATAAACTGCTCATAAGACATAAAACATAATAGTCCTCTGTATTAATTGAAATAATAGCAGATCCTGGAAAATTGCATTCTGAAATGGCTGAGGTCATTTCTGTGCCATTGGGAAGTATTGGAGCCTAGTTAGGGGTTTTATTTTTATTTTATCTTTTAAAAAATTTATTGAAGTATAGTTGATTTACAATGTTGTGTTAATTTCTGCTCTACAGCAAAGTGATTCGGTTATACATATATATATTTTTTTCATATTTTCCATTATGGTTTAGCACAGGATATTGATTATAGTTCCATGTGCTCTACAGTAGGACGTTGTTGTTTACCCATTCTATATATAATAGTTTGCATCTGCTAATCCCAAAGTCCCAATCCTTCCCCCCCACCCACCCCTTGGCAGCCACAAATTTGTTATCTATGTCTGTGAATCTCTTTCTGCTTCATAGATATGTTCATTTGTGTTGTATTTTAGATTTCACATATAAGTGATATCACATGGTATTTGTGACTGACTTACTTTGCTAAGTATGATAATCTCTAGGGCCATCCATGTTGCTGCAAATGACATTGTTTTGTTCTTTTTTTATGGCTGAGTAATATTCCATATCTTCTTTATCCATTCATCTGTCGAAGGACATTTAGGTTGCTTCCATGTCTTGGCCATTGTAAATAGTGCTGCTATGAACATAGAGGTGCATGTATCTTTTCAAATTATAGTTTTGTCTGGGTATATGCCCAGGAATGGGATTGCTGGATCATATGGCAACTCTATTTTTAGTTTTTTGAGAACCTCCATACTGTTTTTCATAGCAGCTGCACTAATTTACATTCCTGCCAACAGTGTAGGAGGGTTCCCTTTTCTCCATCCCCTCTCCAGCATTTATTATTTGTAGACTTTTTAGTGATGGCCATTCTGATCGGTGTGAGGTGGTACCTCATTGCAGTTTTGATTTGCATTTCTCTAATAATTAGCAATGATGAGCATCAGCATTGACTAATTTAATCCTCACATCCGCGGTGGCATTGGTACTTTTGTTTTTAATTAATTAATTTATTTTTGCTGTGTTGGGTCTTCATTTCTGTGCGAGGGCTTTCTCTAGTTGTGGCAAGTGGGGGCCACTCTTCATCGCGGTACGCGGGCCCCTCACTGTCGCGGCCTCTCCCGTTGCGGAGCACAGGCTCCAGACGCGCAGGCTCAGTAGTTGTGGCTCACAGGCCTAGTTGCTCCGCGGCATGTGGGATCCTCCCAGACCAGGGCTCAAACCCGTGTCCCCTGCATTAGCAGGCAGATTCTCAACCACTGCGCCACCAGGGAAGCCCCAATGATGAGCATCTTTTCACGTGCCTATTGGCCATCTGTATGTCTTCTTTGGAGAAATGTCTATTTAGGTCTTAAATAGAAGGTGGCCCAAGACTCAGTCTCAGTATTGCTTTGTGTTTTGTTGCATTTATGACTTTTCGTGGAGGTATTTATTTTTCATTCTAATCAAATTTAGCCTTTATTACACAAACAATATTGTGGCAGTGATCTCATCACCTCCAAAAGGCCCTCGTGCTATTTGAAAGCATGGGAGGGGAAGGTGATATTGAGAACTGAGGGGATGCAGCAATTTGGAAAATTTTTTCCGAATCCAAACCTTTCCCTTCAGTTTTCCTTTTCCCCTCTGTGTTAGATTTTATATTCTGTTTCCTGCCCATGTCGGAAGCTGGGGATGGGAATTGAGGCCTCTTACGTGGGGGTTGGTAATGGTCCTGTCACCGACTTTTCTTCTTTCCTATCAACTTCTTCCTCTTCACAATAATGTGGCCCCGCTTAATGGATTGGACGAGGTTTAGCTCATTGTGAGGGTAAATAGTGCCTCACCCTTTCCTTTAAATACTCAGATCACACTGTCCAATTAAACCAGTTGAAACATAGTGAGAAGCAAGGGGGAGAAACGGGGTAAGTTAACATACTACAGAGAGGACGGAAGGACCTCACCTGTATCCTGGGGTTCACAATGCCAATACGTCCCCTTTCTCTCTACTGCATTGGCCTTCCCCACGGATGTGGCTGCAAGGACCAGAATTGAAGTGCAGGCAAGAGGTCCACAGACTGAAGATGCCCTGGGCCAATGACACACACTTGCTTTATCATAAAAACACAGGGACAAACATACCTGGTCAACAGTAGCAGCTTGGCAATCAGCCAGATCAACAGCTGGCTAATTTCTATTTTATTTGTGTTTCTTGGGCAGAGGGCACATGGGGCCAGAAAAGGGTGTCTCCAGTGGGTAGCCAAATTAAGGCCTCATGTGTATTAAGTGCTCATATATATTTAGTGCCTCTGTATAGTCAGTACCTCATAAGTCTCATGCATATCTAGTGCATAACAAACATTAAGTAACCAGGTGGCTCATGAATAGTAGGTATCTTTTGCTTCTTTTACCCTTTCCTATCTATGTTTACCACACACATATTCTACTTACCACTTATTTATACTTAACTTAAGATATTTCTATTATTGATTAGAAATAATAGAAATATATTTATATTATTAAGTTGTCACAAACTTATTCACCTTTAGTAATTGAAATAAATATTCTCTAAAAGCAAAAGCTCATTACAACCTGATTGCACAGAGCTCATTTTTAAATGGGCTATCTTATTTAGGCCTGATGATGAAAATTCTTCTCTTACTTGATTTTTGGGCCTCCCACATTTGTCATCCCCCACCCAGGCTCTCTCCTTCTGCCATCCGACTCTGGAAATCTCAATGAACACAGCTCCTGGACTAGCCTTTTTGAGCATGACTCTTGCTGTGGACTTGTACATGGTACTGGTAATAAAACCAGCTGGATTAGATGCTGCAGCATCTAATGGTGGTCCATGCAGCAGCGTGAACCACCACTGCCGTGACCTCCTGGTTAACACACGTTCAGGGAGGAGGAAACATACCATATACCAGAACGCTGCTAATGCATAATGTGTTTTTATATCCTCAGGGCTGATTTGACCTTACATCCATTTGGAAAAAAGAGGGAATGAGGCCTATTACTTATTTATGGACAGATGAGGACTTGTTTAAAAGTTCTTATTTGAGGAAGGTTCAAGGAAGTTGTATCAGATGTGCATTTAATTTATGCAGGTTCATCTAAACTTGCTTATAGAAAAAAGGGTGGGACGGGAACTTACGACTCATTGTTAGATGGGATTGTGAACCTGCTTTTTCCTCTGTCGATCCCAGTGGGCTGATGGTGATTCTAGAACTTAATGGGGGCTTTTTGTGCTGCATTTCCCCTAAAAACAAGCAACAGCTTCATCTGGGGCTAAACTGAAGATGTATGTACAATATTTGTTATAGCAGTAAACTAGGAACTATTGAGTGTGGTTTATTGAGAGAAGGGCTGTCAGGCATCACCAGGTATCTTCCTAAGGGGTTTCCAAGATTATTATTTTTACTATGTGTGCTATTTTTTCAACTTTTTATTATGGAAACTTTTAAATATATGGAAGGTTGAAAGATAAGTGCAATGAACACCCACCCTCTAGAATCAACAATTAATTGCTAACATTTTGCTTTACCTGTTTATCTGTCTCTAGCTGTTTATACAATTTGGCTTTATTTTACTAAATCATTTCAAAGTAAGACAATCACGACACTTCACTTCTAAATACTTCAATACATATGTCTTAAGAATAAGGACATTTTCCTACATTATCAAGCCTAATAAAGTTACTGTTAATTCCCCAACATGCAGTCTATATTCCTATTTCCCCAATTATCTTTTTTTTTAAGATTTTTTTTTTTTTTGATGTGGGCCATTTTAAAAGTCTTTATTGAATTTGTTACAATATTGCTTCTGTTTTATGTTTTGGTTTTTTGGCCCCAAGGCATGTGGGATCTTAGCTCCCCGACCAGGGATCGAACCCACACCCTCTGTGTTGGAAGGCGAACTCTTGACTACTGGACCGTCAGGGAAGTCCCCCTAATTATCTTTTATAGTTGGGTTCCCCCAAAACCATTCAAGGGCCATGCATTGCATCTGGTTGGATTTTTTGTTTGGTTGTTTTTATCCAATTGAGGATGACGATTTCATTTTGTTACTGTGTTTTTTAGTCCTTTTAAATCCTTGAATAATCCCCTCATCTCCCTTTCTTTCTTTCTTTTTTTTTTTTAGTATTTATTTATTTGGTTGCACCAGGTCTTAGCTGTGGCAGGTGGGCTTCTTACTTGTGGCTCTCCAGCTCCTTAGTTGTGGCATGCGAACTCTTAGTTGCATCATGCATGTGGGATCTAGTTCCCTGGCCAGGGATCGAACCCAGGCCCCCTGCATTGGGAGCTCGGAGTCTTAACCACTGCGCCACCAGGGAAGCCCCTCTTTTTTTTTTTTTTTTTTTAAATGACACTGACTTTTTGAAAAGACCAGACCAATTGCTTGTGGAATGGGTCTCACATTTTAGTTAATCTGATTGCTTCCCTATGATGTCATTTAACTTGCCCCTTTGTCCTTTATATTTCTTATAAACTGGTAATTTAGGTCTAAAGACTTGGTTTGTTTCAAGTTAAGCACTTTGGGGCAGGAAAACATCCTAAGGGAATCCAGGTACTTGCATCTCATTAAGAGGCACATGCGTTGGTTTTTTGTTATTAATGGTGCTAACTTGCTACACAAGGTAGATGCTGATGACAGTCCATTCCAGTGAGGAACGACTGCACTGTAAATTCCTTGGTGGTTATTTTTTTTTTTTTGCAGTACGCGGGCCTCTCACTGTTGTGGCCCCTCCCATTGCAGAGCACAGGCTCCAGACGCGCAGGCTCAGCGTCCATGGCTCACGGGCCCAGCCGCTCCGCGGCATGTGGGATCTTCCCGGACCGGGGCACGAACCCGTGTCCCCTGCATAGGCAGGCGGACTCTCAACCACTGCGCCACCAGGGAAGCCCCCTTGGTGGTTATTTTAAACAGAGCTCTTGGCAAAAAGCGGGCACTTGCTCCCATTACCTCAAGAAAAGTGCTGTTTAATAAGAGAATTACAGTTGCAGAAACCCAGGATTTCTCTCTGTGGGTCAGTTTCATTCTTTTTCTCTCTGCTTTTACCTTTCTGATATTCAGGTCCTGCTCCCAGTGTTTTCTTTTATGTGCCATTGTTGGGCTTGTCACGATGCCGGCTCTGATGCAACCTGACATGCCTTTCAGCAGTTCTTTCTCCCAAAGCTCGTGGGATAGTCTCAGTTGTTTGCCCTATCCCCAAATCCCTAAGAAAACCCTGATTGCTTCAGATCCTCTTTCTTTTGTTGGGGTTCACAGGTGGTGGGCAGGCTTCTGGCTGGCTCCTAGAGGGGCTTCCCTCCCCCACCTTGGTCCAGTCATCTTTGGCCAGAGAGTCAGGGTCAAAGGGACCCACCAGCTTGGGCAAGTAAGTAAACCTACTGAAACTCAGATTTCCCCATCTGAAAAATGTATCCAACTCATGGGGTTCTTATGAGAATTAAACTAAATAATTCATGTTAAGTATTTAGCACTGGGTCTGTGACATAGTAGGTGCTCAATAAATACTTTTCCCCCTTGCTACAGCTACTGTTATATTATACCCACTCAGCAGGAGCTGTGGACAACATTGGGGAAAGTGGGACAAATTTCCTGGAAAGAGAATGTGGGAAAGATACCCCAAACCATTTCTAGTATAGTAGAAAAGGTTTCCATTTATCTAATGCTTTTCCATGTTCTAGGGTGATCAATTTAGGCCTTGGGTTATAAGAGACTGAGTCTAGACCATTTGCTCTTGCGTATATGTGCCATTAAGTAAAAAAACTTACCTGATGTATATGGGAATATGCACCAACTTGGAGAAAGAAAGAAAATTTCTTGTGTAAAAAGCTATTGAATGAATTTTATTTTTATTTTTATTTTTTAATAAATTTCTTTATTTTCTTTATTTATTTTTGGCAGTGCTGGGTCTTCTTTGCTGCACGT
Source organism: Lipotes vexillifer (assembly GCF_000442215.2). Lineage (NCBI taxonomy): Eukaryota > Metazoa > Chordata > Mammalia > Artiodactyla > Lipotidae > Lipotes > Lipotes vexillifer. The sequence goes on along the minus strand of NW_006778737.1, from coordinate 1,012,929 downwards.
GGGCTTTCTCTAGTTTCGGTGAGTGGGGGCTACTCTTCGTTGTGGTGCACGGGCTTCTCATTGCGGTGGCTTCTCTTGTTGCAGAGTATAGGCTCTAGGCGCACGGGCTTCAGTAGTTGTGGCTCACGGGCTCTAGAGCGCAGGCTCAGTAGTTGTGGCGCACGGGCTTAGTTGCTCCGCAGCATGTGGGATCTTCTCGGACCAGGGCTCAAACCTGTGTCCCCTGCATTGGCAGGCGGATTCTTAACCACTGCACCACTAGGGAAGCCCTAAATGAATTTTAAATGTAATCTGGATATATTCCTGAACATTCTAATGTATTTCTTCTGATAAGTGTGACTTATGGTAATTCAAATCTTATGTATCTTGTGAAGTTTGGCAGTGGATTCAGTTCTGAATTTACTTTGCTCGTGTCTCTCTGTACTGGGCGCCTCTCCGTACGGTCACAGACTGGTACATCATACTGGTTGTTCTTGGCTTCTTAACTACAGCACCTTAGTTGCCCAATGAAAACATCCAACAAATGACTACATTCTTTTCATGTTTGTGGTTTTGCTTGCATTCTTGTATGTGAGAAAAATTAACATTGTATTTGAAGATTATTCTGATACTGAGGGAACGTTTGAAATCATTGACCTCATCAGGTCAGTCTAAGAATGGGAAATTTTTTAAGGTTTTTCAGCTGCAGAATTAATCAGCCTTTTTTAAAATGATAACTTTAAATGCTCGTGAGGGTGCAGTAGGACTGATGCTCTCACCAATGTTCAGTGGCATTGTTACTTGATCATCTTTCTGGAAAGCTATTTGTGTCAAGAATCATAAATGCATTTATGACTATTGATCTAATAATTTCACTTCTAGGAATTTATCCTAAAGAAGTTATCAGAGCTGTGGATTAAGATTTATGCACAAAAATGTTTAGTGCAGCAGTCATTATAATGACAGAAAAAATGGAAAAAGTCTGAATGTCCAATTATGTGGAACCGTTGGTATAAACTGTGTTTTATCCTTATGAGTGCATATTATGCAGCCATAAGGGGCTGTTGAGGAAGAGTGCTAATTCAGGGAAAAAGTTTATTGTTATGACTTTAAAAGCAGGAAACAAAATTGTATGTACAGTAATGATCCTGCTATGAAAAAATTCATTTAAAGGACTGAGAGAAAATATAACAAAATATTAATAATGATTTCCTCTCTGTAAGTGAGGTTATAAGTGACATTTTTTCTTCATTTTATTTTGACTTTCCCAAATTTCTACAGGGTGCGTACATAATTTTTATAGTTGAAGAGTAGAAAAACTGAGGTGAGAAGACAAATATTTGAACTGCAGTTTTGAAGTGGAGTTTTAGGTTTTAAGGTTTAAGAATAAAAATCATCCACAACAGGCAGCAGGAA
>NW_006778737.1:1008798-1011524 GCF_000442215.2 Lipotes vexillifer | reverse complement strand
AGCAGGAATAAATCTGAGTCAGAAATTCAATGAATTGGCCTAAATCCCATGGTTCCTTAAGATGGAATTTTTAAATATGGCATCTGTTTGTGGAGGAGTTTCCAGTGTGAGAACTTGGTAAAGGTGAACTTGGAGGAATTTTGTCTTCCTTCTGTAACAACAACTAAAAAAAATCCATAAATCTTGTATATGTGAGAGAGGGGAGGAAAGCACCTTCATAAGAATGAATACTGCGTACTCAGCCAAGAGAGAAATCACAGTCCTAAAACAATCATCCCCAAGAGTTAATATTCCAAAGAATTAATAGGTAACTCAGTTGCATCTTCCTGAATTGGGGCACATTATTTTTATGGGTTCCGGATTATAGCTTGAGACAATACTGTGGAATATCACTTTGGGAAAATTAGAGAAAAATACCTAATGTGGCATCCTGTGTATTCCTCCTCTTGGGTTTAATTTATTATTGAAACTCTGAGGACTCTCAATTGCAAACTTGGCTTAGGAATTTCGGGGTCGAAAAGATACTTGTCTTTTAAAAAAATACCCTCCACTCCAAAGTATGTTTCCCATTGTGAAATTTTTGTAATGAAAATCGAACTTGTTTTTCTTGGAGCAGATCTTAAGTTTATCACCAAATCCCAAAACTTCTCAAGGAAGGAAAAAGCTTGAGTTTGAGACTAAAATGGTCTTTTCAAGTCTACAGAATTGGTACAAATAGACAAGATTTGCTGTTCTTGAAACATAATAAAGCTTCCTGCTGCCTATTCTTATAGTCTTGATGTCATGTCTTTTTTCCTTCTTTTAAAAATATACTCATCTCATTATCCAGAGTGACTAAGAGGCCCTGCATATGTGCCACTAGCTTGTCCTCAGTTTGCTCTTCCTTTTCTCCCAACACCCATTGCTCAGGAAATGGCTTTTCCATCTTGTTTTATTAGTCATTCTGACGTGGTCCATCAAAGGCTCCCTCCCTGGAGCCTACCTAGTCCTTGAATATCATCTGTCTGCTTTAATAAATGTCCATTTCTCTTCCCTTGTCCACTGGCTTTTTTTTTTTCTATTTCAGGGTTTGGGTTTAAAGACTAATGTTCCTTCTTATATGTTATGTGTAATTTTATGTTATTTAATGATATCAAACTTCTTTAATATGTTATACCTGACTCAAAGGACAAATGTCCAGAAGTGCAGGGGGCAAGAATAGGAAAGAAAAATCCTTACTGTGAGGCAAGAAACAGACAATACAAGTAAGTCAGTTGATTTAGTTTTAGTGGTCCAAAAATCTATGTCTACATGTGTGTTTGTGGAAGAAACACGGAGTTGGTTTTCTGGGTGTTCTCCACTCAGCTGCCTTCTACTTCTTACACTTGACACTTGGTTTTATTTCTAGAAGAACTCAATCTCAGAAGTCTCTGGTTTAGCAATAGGAGGAGATAACATTTTCACCGGTTGTTAGTTGTGTTTATTTAAACAAACCCATGCAAATATTGTTGCTTACAGTCACTGGGCTCAATTCTGCTGGCCTGGCAGGGTTTATGTTGGCAACAGTGAGGAGATGCTATCAGCAATTCACTGTGTACTCTTTGCATAACGGGATAAGGCAGCCAGCTCCAGGCAGTTAAAAAAAAAAAGTATTGAATTAGTTGGATGATTTTATTAAGGTGCCTGTCTGGTTGGGAGTGTGCAACCTGTGACTGAGGAGGTAGTGCTCAAGTTCTTAAGAGGCCCCCAGCCACAGCTGGTGGGCTAGGTGAGCAGTTTGCTCAGCCTCTAGAACACACCTGCACCTGCAGTGGGCTGGCCACCCCAAGAAGCATCAGTGATCAGAGTGCTGGTGAAGGCATGATGCTCAACTGTGTTGTCCTTTGAACCTCAGAGGACCCAGGGCTATTCCAGAAACTTGGGCCAAGGGAAGATCTGCTGGATTTTCCTCAGTTAATAGCGTTCAACAAGGTTTTCCTGCCAGAACAGTCATCCTATTAACCGTCAGGGAGATAACTTGGAAACAAGAACTTAAAAGATACATTGTGCTTGAGTTTACTTCTTTGCTCCTAGAATGAAGACACCACTTGACATCATGACCGTAGAGACATAGGAAATATGATTTTTTTTCGGTCTGCTTCAGCCACTAGCACGTCTCCTAGCAAAGGTTCTTAACGTGTGGTCCATGAGGCAGTAACAGCAACAGCACCTGGGAGCTCGTTAGAAATACAGAATCTCGAGCCCCACCCCAGACCTGAATCAGAATCTGCATTTTATCAAGATGCCCAGGTGATTTATGGGCACATTAAAGTTTGAGAAACACTCTAGTTTTGGGGGGGGGGGGGTTTGTTTGTTTTTTTGGCTGTGTTTGGTCTTTGTTGCTGCACGCAGGCTTTCTCTAGCTGTGGTGAGTGGGGGCTACTCTTTGCGGTGCGTGGGCTTCTCTTGTTGTGGAGCACGGGCTCTAGGGCGCATGGGCTTAGTAGTTGTGGTTCGTGGGCTCTAGAGCACAGGCTCGGTAGTTATGTGCACGGGCTTAGTTGCTCCGCGACATGTGGGATCTTCCCAGACCAGGGATCGAGCCTGTGTCCCCTGCATTGGTAGGTGGATTCTTAACCACTGCGCCACCAGGGAAGTCCAACACTCTAGTTTTTAGGGCAATCTTGCAGATACCGACAACTCAGTAGAGGTTCCATGTGAAAATCTTCAGTCAGGGTCTGAGGTGATGGAAATTGGCATGTGGTTTG
>NW_006778737.1:1005236-1008788 GCF_000442215.2 Lipotes vexillifer | reverse complement strand
TTTCCCTAGTAGAAGAAAGTAGGCCTATGGTGAATCCCAGTTAACAAGTACTAAGGACTCTAGACACTTGGAGCCAAAATTATTAGTACAAATGCCTCTGTGGTTCAGGTATATTAAAAGAGGCAGCAGGCAGGGTTGAGAATTCTGGTATCCTCCACTCCCTCTCTTCTCACTATATCCTCCTTCCCCACTCGGGAGCACCCAAATCATAGCATTCTTTGCTCATAGAAAGGTCCTCTTGGATCTCTTTCTCTAATGCAGAGGTTGTATTTTTTTCTCACAGTGCGAACATGTGAGAAAAGGCTTTTGCCCATGTAAGGCTTTTGCCCATCTTGTGGATGTCCTGTGGTGGCAAAGCCACCACACCCTGACAAGTGACTTGTAGGCAAGACAACAACTTGTGATAAAGGTGGGAAGGGTGTCCATTACACCTCAAACTGAGGCCCATGTGTTATGTACTGAGTTTCCTGCCTTTAATTATTTACCGGTCTTGCCCAGCGTGTCCACTGTCCTGGCTGCTGTTTTCTTTGTTCTGTGACAGAGGAATTTGATCTCTCGGGGGTTTAGATCCCGCTCAACCCTGACCATTTCTCAGCATGGTTTTGCTCAGGTGACAGGTCACTGGGAGCAGAGGCATATTTTCCAATCTCCCCCTGTGTCTCAGTTTCTTTAGTATGTCTTCATTTCGAGGAGGTTTTTTTTTTTTTGCGGTACGTGGGCCTCTCACTGTTGTGGCCTCTCCGGTTGCGGAGCACAGGCTCCAGACGCGCAGGCTCAGCATCCATGGCTCACAGGCCCAGCCGCTCCGCAGCATGTGGGATCTTCCCAGACCGGGGCACGAACCCGCGTCCCCTGCATCGGCAGGTGGACTCTCAACCACTGCGCCACCAGGGAAGCCCTCGAGGAAGATTTGGAGAGAGGCTAAGCTGATTACAGGGCTCAAGTGACACCCTGAGCACACTTCAGATTTGGAATGCAAATTGTTGTCTGTAGTAATTACAGTTTGTGCCACAGCCCTGCTTGGCCCCTGTGGTCATCATCTTGGTGCAGAATAAGTAGCTTTGTGTGTAATGAGGGCGAGAGGGACACGTGAAGGACATTAGGGGGTGTTTTCAAAGCCTGTCTCCAAGCCTGAGTGGGAGTAGGACAGACCCAGATGTGTGGTGGGATGCTGCCACTGACAAGCTCTGTGGCCATGGGCTAGGAACTCAGTCTCTCTGAGCCTCATCGTCCTCCAGTCCTTGTCTCATAGCATTGCCATGGTGATGAAATGGTGATGATGTGATGGGACACTCAGCAAGGTGCTTGGTGCATAATAGGTGTTTAACAACAGGGAGTTTCACTGCCTTAGCAGGTACCATAAGGGTAAGGATCTGCAATGGAAAATACACACTCTTCTTTTTTATTTATTTGTTTGTTTGTTTGTTTGTTTATTTAGGCTGCATTGGGTCTTCATTGCTGCTCGTGGGGTTTTTCTAGTTGCAGCGAACGGGGGCTACTCTTCATTGCGGTGCACAGTCTTCTTATTGCTGTGGCTTCTCTTGTTGCAGAGCATGGGCTCTAGATAACGCGGGTTTCAGTAGTTAAAGCACACGAGCTCAGTAGTTGTGACTCCCAGGCTCTAGAGCGCAGGCTCAGTAGTTGTGGCGCACTGACTTAGTTGCTCCGCGGCATGTGGAATCTTCCTGGACCAGGGATCGAACCCATGTCCCCTGCATTGGCAGGCGGATTCTTAGGTGCTGTGCAACCAGGGAAGTCCCCCAAACCCTTCTTAAAGAGTAATTTCTGTACACACATTAGTTACCCCTCTCATCCTGCAGAGGAGCTGTGGTGTATCCTTCTCATGCTTCACAAGTGTGCAGAATTGAGGGCTGGCTTAGAGTGCTGGCTCAAGTCAGAGTTCCTGTGTGTCAGTCTAGCTGTGTGTCCTTCAGTGATTTGATTAACATCTCTGAGCCATGGGTTTTCTCATTTGTAAAATGGACATCATAATTGTATGTGATTCACAGGTTGTTGGGAAGGTTGTCTGTGAAAAATGCACATAAATTTGAGCACCACAAACTCTAAGGGGGTACTACTGTTATCATCCCCTTTGCAGAGATGAAGAGCTCAAGGTTTTAAGGGCTAAGTGACTTTCCCAAGCCTGCAACTCCTATGTGGCAAATCCCAGACTCTGACCCAGCAGATTGGCTCTAGAGTCCACATTAGTGTCACTGTCACTTTACCTGAAGGGGATCAAAAGTCACTGTATAAGCGTTGCCCAGGCACCTGCTGCTGGGGCTCTCCCCTCAGACCCCTCATTTTTGTTGACAAACTCTTTCTTAAGTTAAAGCAGATCATAACAAAATAATTATATTACTATATTAGGTAATGTTACTTGTAATGTTATGTGATATTTAAAAATAAAGTTTTATTTATAATAAATAATTATATACTATAAGAAATATTATGTATATTAAATAAAGATAGCAGCAACAGCTATTTGCATAGATTTGCATTCCTAATGAAAATGTCCTAACCATTGTCAGCACTTATAATTGCTTTTTGCTGTCCCACATAGGAGCTTATTGTCCATGATTTGGCTGCAAATTTCATTATCATACAGAGCCTCCAAAAGCTGCTATGGTTACTTATCGTGTGCCAGGCACTAAGTGACTTATTTGATCCTCACAATGACCTGTGGTGGGTGCTCTTATGATCCTCATTTAACAGATGATGAAACTGAGGCACAGAGAAGTTAAGGAAATTGCCAGAGGCCACACAGTAAGCAATAGCACTGGGTTTTGAATCCAGGTTGTTTGGCTCAGAACTCCTATTCCTAATCCTTGTGCTAAACTGCCTTCATTGATTTCCAGCCTACTTTCCAGATGCTATGCCCTTGCCATCTTGGCTGGCCTCGGTGCTCCCAGACCTCGGCTGCAAACTTAGCATACCATTTCCTAGGGCCTGTTACTATGCGCTGGTCTCACCTGTCCTCAGAGGGTCTTTCTGGGGACTCCTCCCGCATTCCCCAGATGCTCATTCAACACAGGAAGCCCTTTGTGCCTCAACCTCATACATTCTTTAAAAAAATAAAAGTCAGCCTTTCATTTTAATGATGACACAACCCAGAGGTGAGGTTCTTGTTATCACACTGGGGGAATCTGGGCAGAAGTGATTGGAGTTGTAAAGTCAAGTAGTAGGGGAATTGCTTCTTTTCTCCATAAATTACAGTTGTGAGAGCTCTGTGTAATTTCACATTTCAGGAGGGGATGGCTATGCTTCCAACTCCTGTTGGAAGGGCAAATTTAGCTCACTTCTCATTGAGCAAAGAGATGGAGTCACGAAGCATAGAAATGGAATTTTGTTGTTGTTGTTGTTGTTACAATTCCTGGCTTTTAGCTCATGTATTTATGCATGTGTGCTAGCAAAGAGGGTACCAGAACATCTCACCAGTGCTATATAGCCATGGCCACTGTTCTCGAGAAAAAGAATTTTTATCTGGTAGTGTCTGTTCTTGCCAGAAAACTTGCTCTGGTGCCCCATTTTCTACAGGATAGAGTTGGCATTCCT
>NW_006778737.1:985106-1005152 GCF_000442215.2 Lipotes vexillifer | reverse complement strand
GGTGCCCCTTTTTCTACAGGATAGAGTTGGCTTTCCTGCCTTGGTTCCAGCCTTCTCATCTCCTGGCCTTCCCACCCTGTCCCTTCCACAGGCCCCTTGAACATCTCCCCACTTCCTGGATGAGCCATGCTGTCTGTCCCCACTTCTCTCCTTTGCTCTGGCCCTTGTCCCCACTTCTCTCCTTTGCTCTGGCCCTCCTCCCCTCAGCCTGGCAATTCTTAGTCATTGCCAACCACCTGTTCGAATGGCACTTTTACTCAGGGGAGACTTGTGAATTGTCCCTGTGCTTCCTCTGTGTTCCCAGTGCTCCAGGACTATGGAATGCAGCAGGGTGAGCAGCAAACATTGTTTGTATGCTGACACTTTGAGCACAGAGTGGGGCATTTCTCTGTTGAATGAAGGACCCCCTCACCCTCTTTACACACACCTGGCTACATTTCTTCCCTGAGGAGGGTCCCTGGAGAGTAGATAGAACACCTGGTGGAAGATCTGGAACATGCGGCTATGGGCTCCATGAGGGCTGCGCCAGTCCTGTGGCTCCAGAGCCTGCACTGTTGTCGAGGCTCATTACGTTGTTGTCAGACAACTTCTTGAATGAGCCTTGTGGTAATGAGCCCACACTGCAGGTCTGGGTTCAGATTCCTATTCCATCCCTGCCATGCTTGAACAATTCCTTAACCCCTCTGAGCCTGCTTCCTTATCTGTAAGCAAGGGTTAATAAAAGTACCCATTTCATAGGGTGATCATAGAAGTAAATGAGTTTAGCCTAGTGTCTGGCATGTAACAAGCTTCCAGTCAATGGTGGTTGCTATTGTTATTAATAATGAAATAAATTAATCACAGGTTGTGTGTTACAAAGGAAACTAACAGGGTATTGTGATAAAGGATAAGATGGTGGGGTGTGCGGTGTGGTCCTTTAGACAGTCTGGTCATTGAAGGCTTCCTGTAAGTTGTGGCTGCACTATGAAAAGGATGCTGCTGCAATGTGAAGAGCTGGAGGAAACAGTTTTCTGGAGAGCAAGTGCAAAGGCCCTGAGGCAGAAAAGAGCCTGACGAGGAACAGAAAGTATGACCAGAGCTTAGGACAAGAGAGGAGAGTAGGTCCAGGAGGGAGATGGGGACAAATTGATGCAGGGCTTTGCAGGCTGAGGGACAGTGTTTGGATTGAATTTGAGGTGTGAAATAATATATTCAGTCCTTATGCTCAGAATCATTCTTTGGGATTGGTTTCTGGACTACTCCAGCTTTAGCCCACCCTGTGTTTTGTGTGCATGAACTAACCCCTAGCAATAAAACCCAGTTGTGATGGATTTAAGCAGAAAATGAATTTATTAAAAGGTACCGGAAGTTCAGTGAATTTGGGAAGGATCAGGGAATCAAGAACAACCCAAATTATACTACCAAACATTTCCTACAAGGATACTGTTGCTGCCACTGCTGGGCAGGTGTAGATACAATGGTTTGCACCACCAGCACTGGTTACAGGACACAGCTACTTGATCTGCCCTTACTGCTGCCTCTGCGAGCTGCCACCACCCTCACCAGAATAGAGTCTGCGGTATCCCTTCTGCTTTCTTTGCCAGTTTCTCATGCCAGGTCTGGGGTGGGAGTATCTCATTGCCTGAGCCTCACTCATGCTCTTATTCCCTAGCTGCAAGGGAAGCTGGGAAAGCAAATGTGTGGCACCCTCATCTCTTCTGGTAGAATGTGGGTTCTGGTTCGTGAGTTGGGGCTTCCCTAAACCTAGGGAGGGGGTTGAGCTGCACAGCATCCAGAGGGTGATAAATGTCCCTCACAGAGACACGTGGAGTTAGTGACTCATGGAATCACTTGGCCTCAGCAATGTACATCTAACAGGCGGTGGCACTTTAAGTAAGACTTGATTGCTTTTCTCTTAGACAGTTATTTTTCAAAAAAATAGTGCCAAATTTGGAAACAACTATTTCTCAATCTGATGAGAGTCTAGGGGCTATTTTTTTAAATTAGTTTAGTTTGTGCAGGTGTGTGGGGTAGCATGTTTCCCCCATGTTTATCACAGATTTGCATTCCTGTTGGAAATGCCCTAGCCATTGTCAGTGCTTGTAATTCCTTCTTGTTATGGCCACGTGGGGCTTATTGTCCAAGATTTTGCTGCAGAGTTTATTGTTTATCTTATATTGTCTCCAGGAAGCTGCATGGGGAAATCTCAGGAAGTCTGATTTAAAGGGACAGCCTCCAGGGCAGAACCCTAACTGGGAGGAGGCACTGAGCTTCCGACCAGAATCAGCTTCCCTCGGGTGGGAGCTGGAAAGAAACCTTTTCTGAGTATCTCCCGCTTGCTTTGCTGGTTTCCAGTGTTTTGGTGATTCCTTTCTGATTCTGATTTAAGGGGAAAAGTAACAATATTTATTCTTCAAATACACATGGATATACACCAAACAAAATAAAACAAAAAAACACTTTCACTGTTGTGTAAGTGGAATGGATGCTGAGTCATGGGTGCATACATGCTTTTCAATCTTTTGGTGTTTTCTTGGAGGTATTTTCATAGAAGCCTTAAACTTTTTAAATGGACACAAGGATTTCAAAGAAGTCAGCATTATAACATCTAAAAAATAAATAGGACTTGAGTTTTAACCACCTTCCTATTTTTCCCCCTGTTGGAAGGAAGAGGGAAAATGAGAAATTGCAAATTTCCATTGCCTTTTTCTTATTAGATGCCGGGTTGATGGCTCTCATTCAAATCAGGGTAAAAATCAAGCTATTTCAGATTTGGTAACAAATTTTCAGCTTGCTCAGAGGAAGATTTGAACCAGTGTCTATAATTACACCAAAAAACTTCCTTTTCTGCTTGAAAAATAAAAGTAAAGAAATTATTACTAAGCTTTTGTCTTTTAAAAAAACACTGTATTATGAAAATTTTTTTAACTTATACAAAATTAGAAAGAATAGTATAATGATCCCCAATGTTCCCAACGTCTTTTGTTTTGCTTTTAAACACAAGTACCTATCAGTTAGATTCCTATCCTCCTCCTGAGGGATACTGGAATCATTATTCCTGTTTTACAGATGAGGAAACTAAGGGTCAAGGAAGTTAAAAAGTGACTTACTAGGTCATTCAACTAGTAAATGGCAGAGCCAAAAATCACAGAGCTCCCGTATTAATTTACTGTTCATTATTCCAGCCAGCCAGTTGTTCCCAGAAATTATCCCTAAGGTGATATCTGGAGTCAAAACTAATGGTAAGAAACTTTTTTATTAAGAATGATTTCTGCTTTTGCTCTATATTTTTAACTCAGAAATTCAGTTTGTCAAGACTTGTTCTTTAATATAAGCAAATTACTTTTAAAAATCCTGAGCAGTGTTAGGAATACCACCCCCCTTATTTTCAGATTTTCCACTTCTAATCAATTTTGACAGTATAATGCCAAAGAGTAAGTCTAATTTCCAAGGAAGGAAGCTCTTTGGTTGATAGATATCAGCTAATCAGTTTTTAAACCTTTCTTTTTCCTGTGAATTGGTTAGAGGTCAGCAACCTGCTGGAGTTTCACTTTTAACTGCCAGTTTAAGGAAGAGGACTTGACAGTCCTTTGAAAAAAGCTGTATTCAGGGTATTCATGTTTCTAAGAAACTGAGTGATGAGCTTCTTGCAAGCACCCCAGTCTGCTCCATGCAGAAGTTCTTCAGGCTTCCTTGCTCATGTTCAGTACGGAGGTGGAACCCCAGAGACCAGGCTGGTGGCTCTTTCACAGGGCACATCAGAAGACGGCTCTTCTTATTTTTCATTCGCTTTTAAAAATAGTTGTCTATGTACTGGTTGCCAAAATCATGTGAGGAATGTGATTATAAAAGTTCAGATTTGTTTAGAGAAAAAAATAGTTCAAGCTATTGCTCGTAACAAAACCAGCGAGATAAGCACTCAAGATTAGCCATGATTAGCAATCTGTTGAGACCTCCACGTTCAAGCTTCATTTATTTTTAGTTCTTGTGTTGAAACTATAGATGAAAACTTTTCTATTTATTCATTCTTGACCTTGGGCAGCCAGGTCTGCTCCCACATTCTCATCATTTTGTAATCTTGTTGAGCTGGGATATTAAGCAGGGCTCTAGAAAAGCATCAGCATTTTCAAATGGTCGAAGTCTCTTGAGTTAAACCACCTTGCATCCAACTGGCCTGGTGTGAGGTCTGGACACCGCCCCTCCACCACCACCGTGTCTATGGTTCACGATGAAGGAGGGGGACAGGGTAGTTGTTCAAGTTTTGCTTGGATTAACCACACTTCCAGCATCGAGGAGTAGATATGAAGTTATGCAGTAAAATTGTGTGACCGTGAGTAAACTCCCAGGCTCTAAAATACTTTGAAGTTCTCTTTAGTTCTCACTGGCTTGCCGTGCATTATGCCTTCTTGCTAACCTAGTAAAGAGTATTACTGTGCCTCCCCTCTCCACCACAGTATAAATTTTGTTTCCTCTTAGTCTTAACCTGAATTTGACAACAGCCTCAGAAACTAAGATCTGTGATGTAACACTTTTCTAATGTTGGAAACTTGGTTAAATCAAGGTGCAGTTATACTATTTTAATTTGGTCACTGCTTCCATTTCATTTTACTGAGATTGTTTCACCACCTATTTTTCAATTCAGTTTGTGGAATTATTTTATTTTTTTATAAATTTATTTGTTTATTATTTTTGGTTGCATTGGGTCTTTGTTGCTGCGCGCGGGCTTTCTCTAATTGTGGCGAGTGGGGGCTACTCTTCATTGCAGCGCATGGGCTTCTCATTGCAGTGATTTCTCTTGTTGTGGAACATGGGCTCTAGGCTCACGGGCTCTAGAGCGCAGGCTCAGTAGTTGTGGCGCACGGGCTTAGTTGCTCCGTGGCATGTAGAATCTTCCAGACCAGGGCTCGAACTTGTGTCCCCTGCATTGGCAGGCGGATTCTTAACCACTGTGCCACCAGGGAAGTCCCTGTGGAATTATTTTTAAATGTAATGCATCAAATGAAATATGGTCAAATACCCTGAAATTCCCAGACAACTTCTGAGCTTTTGTGAAATCTATGGCTTCTTGGGTGCGAATAGGAAAGAAATTGAATAAAATAAACCAGAATAAAATTTTAAATGGAAAGAACCACCATTAGTCACGAATTTTAATGAAGAAATAATTCTGCTGAAATGTCACTGTTTCGTTTTATGTCAATGAATTTATCACAGCCCTAATGAATATGTTTCTTACAATATTTTTGGTGAGAAAACTGCTTGAAACTTCTCAGTAGAACATGCCATAAGCTATATAGACTAACAACATAGGAAACACACCACTTCGAGTTCCAGTGACACAAGGAAGCATGGGGTGGAGTCTTCATGAGGCCCCTATTTTGGCACGAGTCTCTTTAGAGTTCAGTAAGAAGTTGTCACCACTATTGTTATTTCACCAGGTGTGGGAGAACAGGGGCCATTTTTGCATACCTACAGGTGCCTCATAGGTAGTTTCCCATTTATAAATATATAATTCAGGTTCACACATTCAAAGGAAAGTATCATACCCTGAGAACCTACAACCCCAGAATTTCATAGTTTTTTTTTTCTTTTTAACATCTCACTCTAATTTATGTAGAGTTTATTTTGACTGAGTGTGAAGTAGAGCTTTAAAATGAGGCTTTTCTCTCTAAGAAATGAATTGTCCCATTTGTTAGTAATTCTTCTCTCCTCCAGTGGTAGTTTGCAGTCAACATTCACTGTATGCCAAATTCTTGAATGTACCAGGGCAGGTTTCAGGCAGTCTGTTCTGGGGGCTGTATGCATATAACAGGAGCTCTGAGGTCCCCTCCTGACCCTGGCTCCCCTCCCGACCCTGCCAACTCTAGGCCCTCTTGGGCAGGCTTACGCCACCTGTTTGAGTCTCAGTTTTCAAAAAATCTGTACAGTAGAGATAATAGTAAGGCCTACATCAGGAGAGTTGTGAAGGTCAAATAAAAAAATATGTGGTAAGTTCTCATATTAAAACATCAGAAATCTGCAGTCACCATTTATGGTTTCAGTAATTGTGGCTTTAGGATGTTTTAATATCTGTGCACAGGTGCACTTTCATCATGAGTTATAATGTCAGGAATGAGCAACTGAGAGGTGACATTTCAAGTGCATCTCTTATGTTTGCTGAATGTCCACAGGGCAGGAGCTAATGAACTGAGGTACTTCTGTACCGTGGCGTGCTCTGCAGAGGGGTCCAAGATGTGGATAATGTGGAAAGATGATGTTAAGTGAAGAAAGCAAGTGCTGGAATAATGTTATCATTCCATTTTGACAAATATAAATTAAAAAAATAAAACATGACAAAACAAACTTATGTGTGTTTAGACAGCAGGAAATGTCTAAAGGATCACCACCAGAGGTTGCAAACTGGTGGCCCTCGGGTCAAATCTACCAGCAACTGTGTTTTGATTGGCCTGTACAGCATTTTTAAAAATGATGAATTAGTTGCCAGCATTTAAAAACTGGGAGATTTTATGTAAAACCCGGAATTTCCAGCTTCTCTTGAATAATTGGAATGTCTGTTCACTTTGGCCATGACTCCCTTGGGACCCCAGTAAGCTGGAACTTTCCCAAGGCAAACACTCTCAGTGGTGCCCATTGCCTGCCAGGCCTCTTCTTTCTTGTACCTTCCCACCTAGCCCTGAGGGCATTTAGGTTTGTGACCCCTCATCCTCCTCTGTCTTTGACACGGGTGCCTCTGGCAAATGGGACGGCGATAGGGAAGAACATGGGGCCTCTGGGAAGATTCGCTTTTTACACTATATACTTCTGTATGGTTTGAATGTATTATAATGACACTATGTCACTTTTAAAATTTAAAAATCAGTAGAAAAACATGTTCGAATACTCGACAGTATCATAGATGCCACATCAAGCAAACCCACATTCCGTTCCTGTATAAGCTCTCGTTTTAACGCTCAAAATGAACTTGAGCCCTGCAGGGCAGAACCTCTCATTATGGAAATGTTCCTCCGAGGTGCCTTCTGCATGGCTGATTTCATTACTGGAGCTCTTGCTTCTGGTCAAAGCAGGGGCATCAGAGGGAAGGGCCGCACCCCGTTCTTTCCTTCCCTTTTGCAGGCTGTGCCCTTTATCTCCGGCCAGGGCGTCTGCTGGTCCTCCCGCCCTTCCTCCCTCCTCCATGGCTACCTGCCCTGGAGCCCACTCAAGTTTCACCTCCTCCATGAAGGGCTGCAGCCCACAGGTTTCAGTTCTTCTTTCTCATTCACAGTCAGCAGCCGGAAGTTAGGCTTAATCATTCTAGGATTAGTTCACGTGAATGTGCCCTTCCTCCACTAGGAAAGAAAGAAACTCTAATGCCCCATGGTCATCTCACGTTTCCTTTGGGTCCTCATTGGAGTGGATCCTGGCCTTGGCAGCTGGGGCTCTGCAGAGGGGCTGTTGGAAAATCCTCCAGGAGAGGAGTGCCTGGGCCAATGGGGGATTGACATCCTTGATCCTCAGGGGATTGACATTCTTCATTAGCTGAGTTACTACCAAAGCTGGTTAATCTTAGGTTGTTTACAGGCCTGTACGAATCAGGACCTTTTCTATGCAGGAGGCTAGAGCAAGAAGCCTTTTTTAGGAACACCTCCCCTTCCCCCGAGTAGCACCACTTACCCCAGGCTGCTTTGTGGGGAGTCTGGCTTTGGAAAATAAGGAATCCCAAGGACAAGCTGAAGCCCACCTTTTGTGGACACTACTGTTTGACTTTTAAACATTACTGAGTGTTTCCTGGGTGCCTGACCCGGTAGGTACCACATATAGGCCTTGAGGTAACCCAGATGCTTGCCTGAAAGGCTTGAGCCTTTTCACAGAGATTTCACTTCCTTCTTTCTCCAGACAGGTGGGACCCCTGTCATGCTCTTTGAAGCATGACCCAAGCCCATCAGAGCAGTACTTTCAAAGCATTTGCCTTTCTTCCAGAGCACCCTATGGTTCTGCACCCCACTGCTGTTGCGCTTGCCAGTTCTTCTGCCTAGAACACCCCTCAGAATTCTGCCCCTGTGTCTCTTGCTCTGAGAAGCCTTCTCAGACTTTGTCCCTGTAAAACAATTCATTTGCCAGGCTCAGTTATTTCTTGGCTCCCTCAACACTTTTTGCAAATTCCTGGCAGCGTTTATTTTGTTCTCCGGTCATCTTTGGTTCATCTTTGTACTACCGGAGCCTGGTGCATCCTTCCGTAGTGCTCTTTTGTAATGCACTCTTCAGAGGCCATATGTTAGGGGCCAGGCTGCTGGCCTGAGAATGGGGAGAGCCTTTCTTGTAAGCTCTAAAGTCAACTCTTGGATTTAAGCTTGTTGTCCAAATGAACCCTCTCTCTTTGCTGAGCCCCCCACTTTACTCATGGCTGAGACAGGCAAAGGCTCTTAAAAATCTGTGCATTTGTAAGAATGCCTTGGGAAATCCTGGGCTAAATCTTTGCAGCTAAAAGTTGCAATTAGAAAGATTTTTGCAAACAAAATACCATCCCATTAGAGAACTAAAAAATAAAAATCAAGAATTGAAAGCTACACTGGAGTTATGTATGTCTCCTTGGGTTTGAGTCCCTCTGTCCCCTGTGCAGGGAGGGTGAGGGTGTTGATTTGTTGTAGGGAGGGGTTGAACAGGCATAGTTTTCATCTGAAACCTTGGAGTTCACGTGAGACACTCTATCTCACCCAATAACTCTGAGCTTTGTAAAAGGCAGGGGACCAGCGCAAGGTGTTTATTCGTGAGATCCCCAGTTCATAAAATGAGAAATGGCAGCCACTAGTTGTTTCCATAATAACTCTGAGAAGAGCAGTAAGGCCCTTTGTTATTCACATTAAAAGCTGAAAAGGAGGTTTCCAGAAGCAGTTATTTTGAATGGGCTCTGAAGGGAAAATTTGCCTAAGAAAAAAAGAAATGAACGGTTGAGTGGGGTGTTTATTGTCACTCTCATTTGTTGAGTTGCTATGAATTGGGATTCAGTGTAGGCTCTGTGTGCCGGGCAGGGCCCTGGCGTTTGGGTGAAGTTCAAGTGGACTGTTGCTTCCTCTTTGATCATACAAAGTTCTCCCAGTGTCCCTTCTCTATCCATTTCACCCCAATGTTTGGGTCTACAAAGCATGATATCCTGGCAGTGAGCACTTTCGAGCTGCCAGAATGTCAAGCATGGCTTTAGGTGGGGACCCAGTAAGCATTGTTTGTTTCTTACAGGCTGGGGATTGTCAGCCAGAAACTGAATTTCTGGTGTGCCTTTGAATGCCAGAAGGCAGAGTGCTCTGAAAAAGCAGCAACAGCAGCCGGCAAGGAAACCGCTGGAGGTGGGGAGCTCTGGGCTGGTGTGGTTCTCAGCTTCTGACAATGTAACTTATGGCCCCCTGTCACTTCCTGTCAGGCAGCCCAAGTAGTGGGGAGGAGTTCCTTGAGGGAAACCATGCTCTGCTCTGCTCAGAGAATCCCGTCCAAAGGGCTCTGCTGCAGTTAGGGGCGGGGGACTCCAGGTGGATGAGGTCGGAGCGCCCCATGGTGTGGTGTTGCTTTGTTCATGCTCAGGTAAGCTCCTTTGCAGCTGGACCAGGGAGAGACCTGCTCCCAACTCCCACCCAAGCCTGGCTGGGCCATGCCAGGAGCTGAGGTATGGGAGGATGCAGCTGTCTGCATCTCCCAAGAAAGTGAGCAGGGAGCCGCCAAGAACACCTGGGATGAGGGAGGCACACTTCTGCCTCACTGTACCATGAATCAGAAAAGAGCTGTGTGGTTGTGTTTAAGACCACAAATGGTTGTGCTTGGTGGAGATGGTGTGTTAAGTGGAGTGCCTAGCTGTCAGCGCTTCCTTTATCATCTGTGATTGGAAGAGAGCAAGGGTAGGGGGACTTTCATTCTTTGCTCCACAGTGCCAGTAGTTTAATTTTTTTAAGAGACCTGTTTTCATTAAATGGGAAGGAAAAAGTTAAGTGTGTGTGTGTGTGTGTGTGTGTGTTTAAATAGCAAAGTGGATTTCCAAGACCTTTTCTTCTTTGGATTGGAAGATGGCTAAACTCAGTTTTGGAAGTTCATTCTTTGTGAAGCAACTGTTTTGTAGGTTTCCTTAATATTCTGGTGTTTTGAAGGTGTTCATCATTGGGAAAATGAAGTCAGATAATATCAGGGGAGACTCAGACTCACTGGTTTTCTCGTTAAAAGTATTGGTGCCTGTTTGGGTTATTTTGGAAGGAGCAGCTGGAAATGTTATGTTTCTATGGACTGAAGAATGATTAGGAGCCCTGAAGCTTACTCTCTCTCTGTGTCCCTTTTATTTGTTTGTTTGTTTGTGGATGGGTTTTGGATAAGCCAGAGTTATTTTTTAAAGAAAATGCCCATTGCTTTTTCTGTTTCTTTCATCAGAATTATGTTTCTGAAACTGATGTTTGCAATACAAATTCCAACTCTTGTACATGGCCATTATAGACATCTTTTCATGTGATTTGAGTGGTTTCCCTGTCTTTCTCCTTTCCCATCTCACTCACCTAGCTATTCGCTCACCTGATAAAGAATAATTTTTGATCATTTGAGATATGGAAGTTGGCAACATTTTAAATGATTTCCTACACTTCAGGGATAGTTAATGCAGCATTAATTAAAAATATTACAATAATAGCTGACGTTTATTAGATACTTTTCATGTTACTTGCATTAGCTCATGAAAGTCTTACAACACTGTAGGGGTTGGCTGTTATTATTACCTCCACTTTGCAGATGGTAGAACTGGGATGCAGAGAGGATAAGTACTTTGCCTATGGTCTCCTAGCTGGTTAGTAGTGGATCAGGCTTCAAGCTCAGGCAGAATGGAGCCAGGAATGACATTCATAGCCATAGCACACATGATTTTAATGACAGGGCCCTTCCTATATCTCCTATCAAGTGTAGCATCTTCAGTAACACTTTGCTTTCCAATCCTTTGACAAATCAGCTCATTTTGGTGGATGTTTGCCTCGGTCCAATTAGCACCTACACAAGAGGCATCTAAGACAAGTCGCTGCCTTCTCTGGACTCAGTTTCCCACCTGTCAAACAGAGATATCTCTAAACTCATTTTAGCTCTGATACGGGTCTAAGGTATGACTTTTTGACAAAAAGTCAAAAATAGTTCTCATATCCCTGTTGCAAAGTCAAATGATTTAATAAGTGCTTTTACATACAGATTTCCCGAGGATATGGATTGGAGCACAAACTGTAATTGGCCGGCTGGCTGTTGACCTTTATTCTGCTCTTGAAAATATTATTGAATGAATTTTTATTTCTTGGGTCTGAGGGTCTCTAAAGAAAGGATCTGAGGGAGTTGAGTTTGGGTGGGGGAAAGGCAGTTAGTTAGTAGCTGGATGTGGAAGGAGAGAATGGTAAGGGAGAAACCCTTTAAAGTTCTCACAAATTCATCTTCTGAGATTTGATCAAGATAGCTCTCTATCTGTGGAGGAATGGCAGAGTGTAACAGTTAAGGGCATGGGTTTTAGAACCACATAGATGTAGATGTAGATTTGAGTCCCAGCTTTGCCTCTTACTAGCCATGCAGTCCCAGGCATGTTACCAAATCTCTCTGAATCTCCTTGTTAAATGGGGATAATAAATAGTGCCTACTGGGACTTCCCTAGTGGTCTAGTGGGTAAGACTCCGTGCTCCCAATGCAGGGGGCCTGGGTTCAACCCCTGGTCGGGAAACTAGATCCCATATGCATGCCGCAACTAAGGAGTCCGTATGCCGCAACTAAAGATCCCACATGCCACAGTGAAGATCCCGTGTGCCACAATGAAGACCTGGCACAGCCTAAATAAATAAATAAATAAATAAATATTTTTTAAAAAATAGTGCCTACCATCTAGGGTTGTCACGAGGAATAAATGAAGTGATTCAAGACAGTGCCTAGCACAGATTCCGCACTCAGTGAACATGACCCACATCCCAGGTCTTATTGACCATAGCTGTTGGTGGCTCCCAGAGAAATGAATCATTAGTGTGTAAGGGCTCAGCAACAATAGGGCTGTGAAACATCTTACATCCTGAGTTAAATATGCCCCGATTTGATTTTGTGGAAGGAGGAAAGCAGCATATTACACAGAAATGTCAATACTTCATTTTAAAGCCCTGATTCCAGCCATATTTTTACAGCTTTCCCAGAATGCCAAGTGGGAGCCATTGAAGGGGAAGTTGATTCAAACCAGATCCTAAAAAAGGCTTGTCTTGATGGAGCACTCAGTGGTACGACTCGGAAAGTGCAAGGTCAGGGTGGTGACCCCGAGTGTCCACCGGGAGAGAAACAATGGGTGACTTTAGGACCTAAATATAGACTATGTGGATGTCACTTAGGGAAGCCACAGTGGGTGGGTCTCTTGGGAGGAGTTCAGAAAGCAGCCCCTGTGTGCCAACCCTTGCTCTGTCAGCCCTCTTTTTCTGAATAACATTGTCCGTAGTCTAGCTTTTCTGCATCCCTTGAGCCCCTGCCTCTGTTTGTCAGCCTTGTTTATGTCCCCATCTCTTCCCTCCCAAATCTTCCTTGTGCCATTTACCATTTCTCTCCCTTGTCTCTAGCAGACCCCACTCACCCCCTGCCATAAGCCCCAGGTGTTCTCACCACAGTGTTCCTCATGGAGCAGGGATGACAGCGTTGGTCTGGGAGTCAGGAGTTTGGGGTTCTAGGTTTTGCATTAACCTTGGACAATGCTGAACTTCCCTGGGTACCAGGTTCTCCAATAGAGACAGACATAGCTGCATCCTGGAGGTTGATACTCTGAGTTCATACCCTCACTGCCACTTGACCTTGGGCAAGTTCTTTACTTTTCCTTCTGGGCCTTAGTTACCTCACCTGTGAAATGGAGATGATATTATATCTGCTTCCAATACTATGAAAAGTTTATAAAATAATATCTGTGAAACTCTTAAAACAGTGCATTTTATGATAATGTTCAAAAATACTAGCTATGATTGTGATTGTGATTTGTAGGAAAATGAGACTTGAATAGGATCAGTGTTTCCTAAACTTTGGTCATGTTTCCCATATCCACATACCACTTTTACTGTTATTTTTCACTTACTGTTTTTCTTTAAATTGTCTAGTTGTTTTGTTTTGTTTTGACCTTAGGTTCATCCTAAGTAGTAAGAGCCCTAAAGTCACTAAACATCATAATATGTTTCCTAAAACACATTATAATAAATACACCTTGGTCTGCTGCATATGGTCTGAAATGATATTGTGTCACCACCAGGTCCACTTCCCACAGTGAGGACTGCAGAGCCAGTGGCTCTGAGCATCTGAGGCCCAAGTTGCTGCCTGCTATGATTCTGACAGGGCTCCTCTCACCAGAATGAACAGCCCATCCTTTCATACATCAGACACTGCCTGAGAACCAGCTTTGTGCCTGACTCTGTGCCAGGTGCCAAGATGGCCAAAATATGGGTCTTTGTAGCCCCTGCTGTCTTCTCTAAGTGGGGCATTACCAACCTAGAGAAAATGGGGTAGGGAGAGCCACAAAATGACCCAACTGCTGAAATCCCACCATAGGAGAAGCCAGGGCCACTCTCTGCCTGGGTGTGGGTAAAGGAGTATATCTCAGTCAGCTTTCGCTGAGTAACAGCTACCCCAAACTCAGTAGCAAACACTAGCAAGCATTTATTCTTATGCTCACAGGTGTGCAGGTGGGCTGCATGGTCTGCCCCAGTCAGGTCCCTTAGCTACCCAAGTGTATATTCTTCTCCTGTGCAGGTCAGAAGATCCCAGAGGAGCAAGCAGCAATACATAATGTCTCTTAAGGCCTAGGCTCAGAATTGGTACATTGTCCCGTCCACCCATATTCCACTGGCCAGAGCAAGTCATAGTACCGAGCCATGGAGGTCAGGGAAGGGCATAAAAGTTTGCTGAAGAATAAATTAATATACCACAGAGATCATCACTATTTACTCACTCAACCTACATTTATTGAGTGACTACTATGTGGAGTACTCTGCCATGTTGGGGGAGATAAATATGATACTAATAAGTGATGAAGATGATGAAAACATCTAACCTAAGGGCTGGCATGTATTAGGTCCTAAATAAATATTCTATGAATGAATATCTGCTAGTACCTTTGAGATGCTAACTAGTGATGAGTGTTTCACATGGGTTATCTCATTCTCTCCTCCTAACTCTCCCCCTCAAATCTGCCCCTGCCCCCCACCACTTTGGGCAAGAACAGTCATCCCAGGTCAAACAAGTGGGATACTGTCTTGGCCTGTTAAATGCTTGTAATCTTCTGATGTGAGCAAGGGGAGCACTGGTAAAGGCGCAGCAGCAGGGAGAAGGCGTGTGTAAACAGATTATCCCTGATGTGAGGGGAAAGAGGTGGGCTTTGCACCAAAGAGGCTCCGGTTCTAATCCCTTGTGTGTTTATCCCCATGTACACCTTGTGCACTCTCTTGGGTGCTGACTCTTCAGGCACCCACCATGGACTAAGAATTTAATGTGGTAATTAGCCTCTCATAGTTTCTTTACATCACTAGACCCCTGCCTTCTTGAGGTCACATGCGTCTTGGAATGTTCTCTTTAGAAAACTGCACATAGTTGTTAAAATGTCTGTGCAGACCCCTGGCCCCAGGTAAAGAACTCTGCTCTAATGATTCATTCCATCCGCACCCTCTTCTCTTTCCTTCCATCTCTTAAACACTTCATCCAGTGGAAGAAGCATTTTTCCATATTTGTATATGCCAGTGTCAGGCTCAGGGTCTAACTCATATTGGTTGACCAATGAGTGTCTTTTTTTTTTTTTTTTTAACATCTTTATTGGGGTATAATTGCTTTACAATGGTGTGTTAGTTTCTGCCTTATAACAAAGTGAATCAGTTATACATATACATATGTTCCCATATCTCTTCCCTGTTGCGTCTCCCTCCCTCCCACCCCCCCTATCCCCCCCCTCCAGGCGGTCACAAAGCACCGAGCTGATCTCCCTGTGCTATGCGGCTGCTTCCCACTAGCTGTCTACCTTATGTTTGGTAGTGTATATATGTCCTGCCTCTCTCTCGCTTTGTCACAGCTTACCCTTCCCCCTCCCCATATCCTCAAGTCCGTTCTCTAGTAGGTCTGTGTCTTTATTCCTGTCTTACCCCTAGGTTCTTCATGACATTTTTTTCCTTAAATTCCATATATATGTGTTAGCATATGGTATTTGTCTTTCTCTTCCTGACTTACTTCACTCTGTATGACAGACTCTAGGTCTATCCACCTCATTACACATAGCTCAATTTCGTTTCTTTTTATGGCTGAGTAATATTCCATTGTATATATGTGCCACATCTTCTTTATCCATTCATCCGATGATGATCATCATCATTAGCTGTGTGCCTTTGAACAAGTGAAATAACCTCTCTGGGTCTCAGTTGTATCATCTGTAAAATATATGAGCTTTCCTATCTCATCCAGTCAGAAAGTTCTGTGACTCTATGCACATGCAAATGAACTGTCACCGGACACCTTCATTCTCATTCTCTAGCTGCTTTAACAGACACTCATTGGATAAAAAAGATGTGGCCAATGAGTGTGTTTTAAAGCAGCGAGACAATGAGAATGAAGGTGTCGGTGATAGTTCATTTGCATGTGCATAGAGTCACAGAACTTTCTGACTGGGTGAGATAGGAAAGCTCATATATTTTATAGATGATACAACTGAGACCCAGAGAGGTTATTTCACTTGTTCAAAGGCACACAGCTAATGATGATGATGATCATGATGATGATGGTAATGGTAATAAAATAATGTTTTCCTCCAAGCAGATGACTTATGCTCAGATACAGTTAGGTCTCATTCCCTCAGTACCTGGATAGAAAATGTTCTGATCTATCAAGTTGACAGATCATGTTGCAAAACTGTTTTCTTTCTTTTTTTTTTTCTTAACATGGAAGAACTGTATTTATTTTTGAGTGAGATGAAACGTGATAAAACAGCATGTTTATATCATTGTGTGTAACATACACAATTTTGTAGTTTGAAAGAATATGCACTGAAATGTTAAAACTGGTTTATTTAGTAGAATAAAAGGTAATTGAACATTAAAAAAAATTCTGCCTAGATATAGTTTGAGTTTACTACAATAGACAGTATTCTTTAATCATGGTGGCAACTATCATGGACTGTTTATACCTAACTGCCATTCGTGTTTCTTTCCTACTAACAAAACCCTGTCTCACAGGCAAAAAGACGTCAGTGCCAGGGCACAAACTGGTCCACCCATCCCTCTTTGCCAGTGCCCATCCAAGGGTGAAAACTGTTTTCTTGACCTTCATAGCCAAAGCTAAAGACACAGATGACGGAAACATATATGCCATGTCTCAACCATAGAACCATTGTTGCGTCAGCCCTTTAGGGCAGAGCCCTTGCCACCCACCTCTTTCTCCGGGTCTCCCCTTTCCACTCTGTCCCTCAGTCTGTGTGTACAGACTGCTGAGAATTCAGGGGGTTTGGGGCTGGGACAGGACATTTGTCAAGCCAAGGGGCCAGGTCAAGCCAAGGGGTGGAAGGTGGGTTAGGGTCGGTGCAGGGGAGGAATTTGTTCCCGCAGAGTCCTGGGAATCTTATTTGGAGCCATTCTTCTATTCTTAGTTTTGAAGGCACTTTGTTCTCTGGTACATTGTTTTAACAGCCACCAGGAAATCAGGCCCTGCTCGGGGTCAGCGATGCCACTGGTTCCTGCCTGTGGCCGCCCAGGTGGGAAGTGTACTGGTTTGTTTCAGGGCTGATTGTTCGTCATCAAGATCATTGCCGCCCTTTCTCCTTTTGTTGCCCACCCTGTCTGCATGGGGCAGGGAAGGGCTAGGAGGAAAAAGAGATTCCAATGAGTCTGTTTTTCTTTATAGCAATAGTAGCTACACTTATTTCTGTGTAAAAGGAAATATGCTAAAATCCAGGTCTTAAGAGAGCACTGTGCACTCTGGAGCAGCATTGTCCAATAGAAACAATGTGAGACACATGTGTAAATTTAAATTTCCTAATAGCCACATTAAAAGAGGTAAAAAGGAAAAAAAAGAGGTAAAAAGAAACAGATGAAATTAATTTAATGATTTATTTAACCCAGTATATCAAAATATTAGCATTTCGACATATAATCAACATAAAAATTATTAGGGAGACATTTTACATTCTTTTTTTCATACTAAGTCTTTGAAATCCAGTGTGTATTATCTACTTAGAGCACATCTCACTTCAGATTAGCCACATTTCATGTGCTCAGTACCCACGTGTGTGCTCATGGTAGCCATTGGACAGTGCAGTAGAGCAGCACCGTCCAGTAGAACTTTTTACAGTGGTACTAATGTTTTGTATCTGCACTGTCTCACACAGAGGCCACTAGCCACAGATGACTAATGAGCACTTCACATGAGGCTAGTGCAGCTGAGGAGCTGAGTTTTAAATGTTATTTAATTTTAATTAATTTAAATTTAAGCAGCCACATGTATCTAGTGGCTACCATACTGGATAGCATAGCCCTAGAGATTTGATCTTGTTAGAGAAATATCAGTTTAAACTTAACCAAGGTATCATT
This sequence comes from Lipotes vexillifer, assembly GCF_000442215.2. Taxonomy (NCBI): domain Eukaryota; kingdom Metazoa; phylum Chordata; class Mammalia; order Artiodactyla; family Lipotidae; genus Lipotes; species Lipotes vexillifer. Next base: position 987,633 of record NW_006778737.1, on the reverse strand, counting down.
TTTCATCTACCACATTGACGGAGATTGAAAAGTTGGATAACACTGCTTGGCAAGGGTAATAGGACCTCTCATGCATGGCAGTGGGAGTATAAATTAGAACAGTCTTTATAGAGGACAGTTTGACAATGTTTATCAAACTTACAAATATACATTCCCTTGGACCCAGCAGTTTCACTCCTGGATATTAATGTCACAGAGTCTCTCACATGTGTAGATTGATTTCTATAGAAGGATATTTGCTGCAGCAAAAGATTGGAAACCACATACGTATCCAGTTATTGGGGGGGGGGGCTGAATAAATAAGCTATAGTACATTTTAAAAATGTAATTTTCAACTATTGAAAAAATGAGGCCAATTTTAATTTGATGTCCAAGCTATAATGTTAAGCAAGTGTAGAGCAGTGCATATAGTATGATGCCATTTGGGTAAAAGAAATGACTAGCCTATTTACCTCTAGAGCAGCTCTGGAAAAATGTAGAAGGAACCAATCACAATGGTTGCCTCCTGGGAGAGGAAGGGGTGGATTTGGGAAAGAAGTCTACTTATTATTGTACGGCATACCCTTTTGGAATTTAATCCAGTGCCCTTCAATTACTTATTCAAAAAATAAGTATTTAAAACACAAAAAAGTAAACTCCAAGGGAAGGGTGAATCAGAGAAGGCTTCCTAGAGGAGGTGACCTTTGGACGGGGTTACAAGAGATACACAGGAGTCTTAGCAGGAGGAAAGCGGAGGCTCAGAGGCACGAACAAGCAGAACAGGACAGGCATGCGTGTGTACCCGGAGGTGAGTAGAGTACCAGTATATAAAGTAGAGCAGTAATGGAGTTTGGACAGACACGAGATTGGCTCAATGGGAAGGGTTTTTGTGCAGAATTCGGACTTAACTTTATGAGCCATAGGCAGCCATTCACACTTTGAGGAAAGCGGGAAATGACATGATTTGTGTTTGTGTGAAAGACGACTTTTGGCAGAATGTAGGGTGATTTAAAACAGTGGTTCCAAATTGTGATCCAAGGAGTTCCTGAAAGTACTAACTAGAAAGTACTAACTACGTAACTACAGAACAGATTTTCTTCGTATGCGTCAACCAAAATAACACACAACAACAGATTCATTACAGAAGCAGATATGTGAATCCAGCTGTCTTCTGTGCAGCCAGCCATTAAAGAGAGTTATAAAAGTATGAAGCAATGCTGCTTTTCTCCCTACGTTTTCTGTTTTGGAAAATATAGTTAATTTTCATTAAAATGTGATAATTAGATTAAGAAGTAATAATACACTCATTACTTTTTAAAAGAAAGAAAGTTTTTAATTCTTAATTTTATTTTCTAATACTGCAAATATTGATATAACCAACATAAACAAAAGCTCTTGGGGCCCTCAATCGGTTTTAAAAGTAAAAAGGGGTCCTGAGACCAAAAATTTTGAGAACCATTAGTCTAGAAGCAAGGAGGCCCTGTGTGCTTGTAATTCTGGTTGGATCAAAATAAACTATAGGGAAACAAATGCAGCTATACAAACATGAGTCAGGTAGGAGGCATGCACTAGCAGTGTTGGAGCTGATGTGTGTTTTGCATATCCAAGCGCAATGTAATGGTCTGGCCAGGTACGTGTGAGAGGAGGAGCCTGATTGATGGATGGGTTTTCACTGATGGAAATGTTGGTGCATGTCCTATACTCCATCTACGTACTAAAAGATATTTCTGTTAAGTCCAGTCTTTTGCTGTTACAAACATCCTGAGCATCCCTCAAGTACAGGCCTCTAAGTGCCCACCACCTGCAAGAATTACGCTAGACTATGCCCTTAAATGTGGGTTGCTGGGCAGGAAAACATGCCTATCCTCAGCTTGACTGGAAGCTGTCACGTTACTCTCCAGTCTGTAACTCTCCCTGTAGCCTTGGATGAGAATCCTCATTTCTCCAACCCTTAGTATTGTCAGGCTTTTAATTTTGCCAATCTGATGGATGGATGTGAAATGGCATCTTGTTATTTTAACCGCACACACAGACACACACACACAGACACACACACACAGACACACACACACACACACACACCACACACACACACACACACACACACACACACACACACCTTCTTGATCCACTCATCCATTGATGGGCACTTAGGTTGTTTCTATATCTTGGCTGTTGTAAATAATCGGACATTAGCCTTGAGTCCTCAAAAGATATTCAGGGAACGTGCCTTTGTCCACTCATTCAACACACATTGGTGGATCACCTTCTTTGTGTAGTGCTCTGGGCTATGCTGGAATCTGGACACAGACATTGTGTTTCAAAAACATAATTTACAGCTATGATTATTGTCATCTGTGACTTTGAGGCAAAAACAGAATATCATATTTATTTCTAGAAAGTGTTTCCCAATCTCTGCCATTCTCATTCCCCCCACCCCTTACCCAGCAATCTCCTTGGCTACGTGTTGTCATACACACATACGATGTTAGAAGGAAACTTTGGAGGTCACCTGGTCCAATGCCCTCATCTTACAGATAATGAAACT
>NW_006778737.1:967128-985096 GCF_000442215.2 Lipotes vexillifer | reverse complement strand
GCAGGAATGTGAAATGCCTAAGGTCATACAGTTAGTTCGGTGACCTTAAAAAATAGGTAACCACTGGATAATTGTTCTCTATTTTGCTACTTATGCATCAGATCAGAGAGTAACAACACTTGTGATCTGGCAACTTATAATGAAAATTTATAAAGCAGACCTATAATTTGTGCACATTGTAAGTAAGCTAGAAAATATATACAAATGTAAGTTTTAAAAACTACTTAGGTTTAAACTTTCTTTTTTTTCTTCACAGAAGCATTTCGTATTTGTGGTCCAGGTGTCTAGACATTTTCAACATAGAGGGTTTTTTAATTCCTCATTTGAGTGATTTTCATCATCAAAGTATTTTTTATAATATACTCTAAAGTGGGCATCACTTGGTCCTAATGATATGTAGCATGAGTTTGAGAGCCAGACAGTGACAACAGTGAAACCTCCCACACAGCTGACCAGGAAACAGATCCAACAGGTCTCACTTCCCGATCACTCCCCAAAGCTTAGCCTCCACCCCTCCCCTCCCAAAAAGGGGAAGGAAGAAGGTTCAGAAAAGATAATGTGCCCGTCGTTTAACAAAGCTTGGCTAACCCTTTGGGTCCCCCAAGTGCTCCTGTTTCCTGTGGCTAAAGTTAGACCTGTTAGATACGAATTTCATTTTTAATCCATGACTGGGCAGACGGAGGGCTACAGATCTTCTCCAGAAAGGACGGGCATGTGTTGGGGGCGCTGGGGGGGTAGGAGTCTCTTTTCATTCATTCCAGGGAAGAGGGCAACAGAGTGTCACTTTTTCTGTACTTGTCAGGAGCAGCAAGATCGTGGGCCAGTTACTTGGTGTGACAGTTATGAGAGGGAGTTTCCATAAAGAAAGTGTTTCCTAAACCTCACTCATTTATGAATCATCTTTTACCATAGCCCTTAACATCGTAAAACACTTAATAGTTTTCTACAGACCGACAGTTTTTCCCTTATAGTTATCTTTAATGGAAAGGTTGTATTATTATAATATAAAACCAGTATGCTGGCCCAAATTTGAATATAGGTATTAAGATAAATAGATACCCACAAAACAGAGTAACTAAGTTCTAGCTAGATGCTGTTGCCCGAGTCTCTTCGCACCCTGGAGAGAGGGAAAGATTGAGGTTGGTAAGCACTGGGTGGGTGTTAAAGGTGAGGTAGCCCCAGTCTGATGGACTGAGAATGGACAGTGAATTGAAAACATGATAACTTTCCTACGTGATCTGCTGCTGGGTAAAGCCTGTCAGAGCAGACTCTCCCAGTGCCCCACTCATATTGCCTAGGCTCACTCCAGAAATCACCTCCAGAGTCCCCTAGACCCATTTATGAATTCCTGTGTCCTTCAGCTTGCAGGGGTTTCCAGCCAAGGGGGTTAACATCCCGAGGGGCCCCTCCCCATCAGTGAGAGGCAGGAGTTGGTGGATTAAATACTTCCACCTCCCCACCCCTTAGTGGAAAATTATGAGGTGTGTCTTACACAGAGCCTCTCAGGGGGGCCCCAGTGGGTTTTACTCCGGCTGCCCATAGCTGTAACCTGGTGGCTTTACAGCTTTTTGTGGCCTCCCTCCGTTTGCCACCTCACTTTCCCACTCCCCACCAGTTCTTCCTGGGGATCACCTCCCACGTAAACAGCTTATACCTAAATCTTTACCCAGGATCTGCTTTGGGGGGAGCCCAGACCAAGGCAGCTGGTAAGCATACTGCCTAAAATGATCTTACAAGCCACAAGGTACCAGACTGATCCTTTGGGAAACAGTACCCCAAGGTATATATCCAAATGGTGTAAAGCAACATCACTTTTCTTTCTTTAAAGTTCAAAAATATATTGAAATTCTTGGTGTTCAGCTCTCTCTGCCATTTTCCCTAACATATTGGTGATCCTCTGTTCTGATGAGTAACATCGTTTTCCATTTTTGCTGTTCCTCTTTCAATATGGTATTACCATTTGCTAACAAACTTAGTGTTTCCAGACTTGCCTGTAAATTTAATTTACTGTGTGGCATTTGTCCGTTGTTTGTCAATCTGAGATATCCAGTGAGTAGAGCAGCACTGTCAGTCTGTGGCTACTGAAAGTAAATGTTTGTTGATGCATCAGTGATGAGCCCAGGCTAAAATGCAGCAGGCAAGTGTTGCCAAACTCAGGGAGCCACTTTCTGGCAAACCTTTTACAATATCCTGAGGTGAACCAGGCCTTTAAAATTAGGGAGATTAGAAAAGTACTTCTGCGAAAGATGAGGCTTCTGTTTTGGCCTGAGTCTCACTGGCAGGTTGAAGGCAGGGCTGAGGTTCTAATGGGGAAAGTACTTCTCATCTTCAGGGTTGGGCCTGTGCCAAGGAGGTCCTGTCCTGTGAAACCTATCAACAGATTGTTCAGAGAGTGGTGAACTCTAGGTGAGATACATCCCACAAGAAGTCAGAAGCATCTTTAATTGGCATGGGATCAAGAAGTCCAAGAGGAAGGCAGGAAGAGGGCCACCTTCATGGACAGACCTCTGCACTCAGCAGGGCTCCACTCTGTGGGCGCATAACGTCCAATAAATATTTGTTTAATATTTGAACAAATCAATGCTTGGTAGGCAAACTTGCTTTGGGTTTTCAGGGATGGTGGCCTCAGAATGAGTATTCATCACAGAAGAGCCCCTATACATTCTTTCCTTCCCACGACCGACTACGTAATTTGCAGGGGCCAGTGAAAAATGAAAATTCAGGTCCCTTGTTAAAAAAGTTAAGAGTTTCAAGATGGTGACCGCAAAGCTTTATACTCTATGTGCCCACCTAACAGAATGCGCTAGAAGTACCACAGTAAGTGAACTTGATCTGGTTTCCGCATTCTTTGAACTTAGCTTGAGGGAGGAGGCAGACGTTAACCAAGTTATCACACAAGTAAAGGGTAACTTTTTTTTTTTTTTTTTTTTTTTTTTTTTGCGGTACGTGGGCCTCTAACTGCCATGGCCTCTCCCGTTGTGGAGCACAGGCTCCGGACGTCCGCGCAGGCTCAGTGGCCATGGCTCACGGGCCCAGCCACTCCATGGCATGTGGGATCTTCCCAGTCTGGGAAGGGGACGAACCCTTGTCCCCTGCATCGGCAGGCAGGCTCTCAACTACTGCACCACCGGGGAAGCCCCAAGGGTAACATTTTAATAGCGTTAGTACAACAAAGAGGAGGCACATGAAGCTGAGAGGGCATAACTGGGAGATTTAATGTGGTCTGGAGCTATCTTGGATGTCAGGCTGATATCTGAAGGATGAGGAGGAGTTGGCTGAGGGAAAAGGGGGAGGAAAGAGGGTTCCAGGCAGAGGAAACATGGGGAAAGAGGAATTGGGATTATGGGAGGTTGGAGCGCAGAGCAAAGGGAATGAGGTTAGAGACGAGAAGTAGACCAGGCATCAGCCCGGTGATCCGGCAGAGGGGGGAGAAGAGGGGGTGCCCAGAAGCAGCCCTCGGCTCCCTTCCCTGGAGGCACAGAGGGTGGGGGCCTTGGCTTGACAGCTACTTGCGGAGGTTTGGATTCAGGATTTGTTCCTAGTGTCCAAGACTTTGATAAGAAACTTACAGAGGCTGATGCTTACCTACAGATCTTGATAGAACAGTTAAAGCTTTTTGATGACAGACTTCAAAACTGCAAAGTTGATGAACAGAGAAAGAAAATTGAAACTCTCAAAGAGACAGCAAGTAGCATGGTGGAATCAATTAACACTGCATTGTGTTGCTGCAGATCACTAAAAGTACTATTAATCCTGTGGATGCGATATACCAACCTGGTCCCTTGGAACCTGTGATCAACACAGTGCCCTCCCAGACTGTCTTACCTCCAGAACCCATTCGGTTGTGTAAGTCAGAGCAGCGTCCATCTTCTCTACCAGTTGGACCTGTGTTAGCTACTATCTTGGGACATCATCAGACTCCAACACCAAATAGTACAGGCAGTGAGCACTCACCACCTAGTAGCAGTCTCACTTCTCCAAGCCATGCCAGCTTGTCTCCAAACACAGTCCCAGTGTTCTCTTATTCTAGCAGTGAAGATGAATTCTGTAATGCGGATGAATTCCATCAGAGTGGCTCATCCCCAAAGCACTTAACAGATTCCTCTGGCTCTGCCTCAGTCTTGACACAGCAGCTCAGCAAATAGTCTAAAGCGCCCAGATACCACGGAATCACTTAAATTCTTCCATGTCCAATGGAACAAGTGATGCTGACCTTTTCTATTCACATGATGATAGAGATGATGAAGGGGAGGCAGCGTCGGTGGAAGAGCACAAGAGTGTTATCATGCATCTGTTGTCACAGGTTAGGCTTGGAATGAATCTTACTAAGGTAGTTCTTCCAACATTTACTCTTGAAAGAAGATCTCTTTTAGAAATGTATGCAGACTTTTTTGCACATCCGGACCCGTTTGTGAGTATTAGTGAACAGAAGGATGCCAGAGACTGAATGGTTCAGGTTGTAAAATGGTACCTCTCAGCCTTTCATGCAGGCAGGAAAGGATCGGTTGCCAAAAAGCCATACAACCCCATTTTGGGTGAGATCTTTCAGTGTCACTGGACATTACCAATGATACTGAAGAGAATGTGGAGCTAGTTTCAGAAGGACCAATTCCCTGGGTTTCCAAGAATAGCATAACATTCGTGGCTGAGCAGTTTTCCCATGATCCACCAGTTTCAGCCTTTTATGCTGAGTGTTTTAACAAGAAGATACAATTCAATGCTCATATCTGGACCAAATCACAATTCCTTGGGATGTCAGTTGGGGTGCACACATAGGACAGGGCTGTGTCTCGTGTCTAGACCCTGTTGAACATTACATTCTCACATTCCCCAATGGTTATGGAAGGTCTATCCTTACAGTGCCCTGGGTGGAACTAGGTGGGGAATGCAATATTAATTGTTCCAAAACTGGCTAAAGTGCCAATATCGTCTTCCACACTAAACCTTTCTGTGGGGGCAAGAAGCACAGAATTACTGCTGAGATTTTTTCTCCAAATGACAAGAAGTCTTTCTGCTCAATTGAAGGGGAATGGAATGGTGTACTGTATGCAAAATACTCAACAGGGGAAAATGTAGTTTTTATAGATACCAAGAAGTTGCCTATAATCAAGAAGAAAATGAGGAAGTTGGAAGATCAGAATGAGTACGAAACCCACTGCCTTTGGAAGGATGTCACATTCAACTTAAAAATCAGAGACACTGATGCAGCAACTGAAGCCAAGCATAGACTTGAAGAAAGACAAAGAGCAGAAGCCCAAGAAAGGAAGGAAAAGGAAATTCAATGGGAGACAAGGTTATTTCATGAAGATGGAGAATGCAGGGTTTATGATGAACCATTACTGAAACGTCTTGGTGCTGCCAAGCATTAGGTTGGGAAATGCAAAGTTTGCTCTTGGTGACCAGGGCAGGAGGCATAATGAAGTAACAGTCTTCCTTTGGAAGAATCTATTCACTCCCTTCTTATTGCAGTGGTTCCTGTCTCCAGGACTTTCTGATGCAGATGAACAATTGAAGCGAGAAAAGCTTCCCCTTTTCCTGTTCTGTGGCAGTTACAATGTTGACTTGGGTCTTGAGAAAAACTTCAGGTTTTGAAAACAAGATGTCTGCTCCTTTTCCAAATCCCATGTTATAAATCCTAATCTCAAACTCTGCACTCTAGTATTGCTGTTGAAATATACAACATCTGTTTCCTAGTTCATATAATCTTGGGTTCTCTCTCTACATATATATTCACATATAGACACGTATATAATATAGGTGATGCCACAGTTTTCATAAATATGCCATCTACTGTAAATATTGGTTCCTCTGAGTTGTTTTAGAAAATTTAGCGCAACGTATTAAAATCACGTGTTAGGAAATTTCGTGGTCTCACCTACAATAACTTTTATTTTGGAATTGAACTATATTAAATTGTATCTAACTCTGGACTACAGTTTAATTATACTCAGTGCTTCTTAAGGCTTCATAAAGTAATTTTTCCAACCTTTAAAAAAAAAAAGTAGACCAGACCTGACTTTGCATAGGGTCTTACGGACACTAACAAGTCTTGAGAAATTCAGGACCGTGTTCATGACTAACAATAACACAAAGATGAGTAAAATTATTCACACTTAATTTCTCTTCAAATAAACTGAGAAAGAAAATTGCCTCAGTACAGTTCTCATGAACATGAAAGAAAATTGCCTCAGTACAGTTCTCTTATTAATAGTAGATGATGTTCTTCCACATAAACAATCATGTTCATGAACGCTGGCCAATCAGAACACGCACCAGGTATGGAACCAGCACACATCCATGGGCATTGGCCAATCAGAACAGGCATTAGGGACTGTGTGTGGAAGGAGAGAACTTGAACCTTTAATGATGAGGGGCCTTTAGGAGCTCTAACTCCCCATCTATCTCCATCTTTGCTTGGTTGGCTCCATCCCATCACTTAGGTGTCATCTCAAATGTTCCTCCTCTGAGAAGCTTCCCTGACCTCTCTCTTCGGTAGTTTCACCCCTCCCCACCTTTCACAGACTTTCATATTACCCTGGTCTACTTTCTTCATAACACTTAGTACACCCTAAAACTAGCTTTTTTATTTGCTTATTGTTTTATCGTCTCTGTCCCCTCTGAGGGCAGGGACCATATCTCTTTTGTTAACCAATGTATCTACCTACGACAGCTTGCACAGTGCCTGGCACCTAATAGGTACTCCATAAAATATTTGTTGAATGAATGAAACTATAGAGTGAAATTCATTCATCTGAGTCTCTTGTTGTTCCTGGATTATTTATTTGTTTTTTCATGCATGCTGCTCCGGGTCTCAGTTGTGGCATGTGGGATCTTTAGCTGCGGCATGAGAACTCTTAGTTGCAGCATGCATGCGGGATCTAGTCCTCCAACCAGGGATCGAACCCAGGCCCCCTGCGTTGGGAGCGTGGAGTCTTAGCCACTGGACCACCAGGGAAGTCCCTGGATTTCTATTGCCAAGAAATGAGAAATATTGTGTGTCCCAGAATCAAAAATGGAATTTTATGGATGGCACATCTTGGTGTTTTAGTCTTTCTGAAAAGAAATTCTACAGCTTTATATTTGCTATTTTGGGTTCATTTGTTCATGTGTGTCAGTCAACAAACATTTGTTGAGCTTTTTCTGTGTGCTGGATTAGGCCTTAGAAATGCCCAGGAAAGTTCTGGACCTGAAAGAATTCTACTCTTAGTAAAACACTGATTTCCTGGGAAATGGATTAAATGCTGGATGAATATGCTTTGATTCTGCAAAATCCAGATCTCAGTTTCAGACCTCAGGATAAAAGTGATTGGGATGGGCTTTGAAGCAAAAATTCAGGATTAGAAAATTTAGCACAAAGTCCTTTCCCCCTCCCTGCAGCCCACTTGTGGCTTATCACAACTTTTGCTTTTTTACTCAGAACTTGACAGGACATGATAGTGCTGCTGAAGGAAGGATTCCCTGAATACCTGCATGTCCCTGGTGTTTGGCAGCCCTTTACCTCTCTCCTATAATTTGGGGTTGTGATGAGGCCCTCCTCCACTTTCAGAGACAGCTGCAGAAGGAAAATGTCCCTCTAATCACAGTTGACATCTTTCCAGACACCACATCAGAAACGGTAACTGGCTTTCACGTTATTGTTCTGACAGCTTCTCTGCAGACTATTGCCAGGAGCATTTTCTCAAGTTAGTCAAGACTAGTCTGAAAACTGGTGGCCTCCTTTGTGCAAATGAACTTTAGTTGGACAAGGAGAGAGGTCCAGTCCTTCCAGAGGCCACATTCTGAGGAACTGCATTAAGATACATTGTTGGCATATCCAAGTACATTGTTTTGAGGGGAGGGGTATTACCTATTATACAGTTATTTTCCTTTTAGCTGTTTCTTTCTACTGAGAGAAACATCTTTAAAAATAAAGAGCCTCTTGTGAGAATTTCCAGTTTTGTTTGGAAGAGAGCTATTTTGATCAAACAAGCCTTAAATTATATTCTTCTTAGGCCTAAGGAATTGTGTCCCAGCTAATACCCAACCAAGTTCTGCTGAAGTGCCTGGGCAGACTCACTCCCTTGTAGGATCCCGGAGCCTGCAGGCACCAATGGTTAGCAGATCCTGCAGAGCTGAGCCCTGAGGGCCTAAGGACCCCTGGAGTTGGGCAATGTGTGGATATCAGATGCCCTGAAGAGGAATGAGTGGCTATGGGCTTGTCTTTTTCTTGAGGAGCCGTGAGAGTGTGTGGCTTATTTGTGAACTTATTTTACTTTTGGCAACTTAGTATTATTTCAAACTTAGAGAAAAGTTGCAAGTCTAAAATAAGATACTTCTGAATACTCTATACCCACCTTCACTGATTGTTTACATTTGCTTTCTCTGTGTCTCTCTGTGTATCAGTCTCTCAGTAGACAGACAGATAGATAGATATGGATAGTTAAAGATAGTTACAGATATAGAATATATATATTTAACATATAAATGTAAATTATTTTTCTTCCTATTTGAGAATGAATTGCAGGCGTTACACCCCTTTAGCCCCAAATACTTCAGTGTAAGAACAAGAGCATCCTCACACAGTATAATTATCAGAAGCAGAAAATTTAACATTGACGAAATATATTAACTCCTCCACCATTCTTTTTTTTTTAATTTTATTTATTTATTTTAATTTTGGCTATGTTGGGTCTTTGTTGCTGCATGTGGGCTTTCTCTAGTTACGGCAAGCAGGGGCTACTCTGTTGCAGTGTGTGGGGTTCTCATTGAGATGGCTTCTCTTGTTGTGGAGCACAGGCTCTAGGCATGCAGGCTTCAGTAGTTGTGGTGCTTGGGCTCAGTAGTTGTGGCTTGCGGGCTCTAGAGCGCAGGCTCAGTAGTTGTGGCACACAGGCTTAGTTGCTCTGCAGCATGTGGGATCTTCCCGGACCAGGGCACGAACCCGTGTCCCCTGTATTGGCAGGCGGATTCTTAACCACTGCACCATGAGGGAAGCCTCCACCATTCATTTTTAAAGTTTGTCAACTGTCACAATAATGTATTTTATAGCTGTTGTTATTCCTGGTCTAGAGTCCAATTCAGGATCATGCATTGCATTTATTGTCACATATTCTTTTGTCTCCTTTAATCTGGAACAGTTCCCCAGGCTTTTTTGGTGTTTCTTGATTTTGACAGTTTTGAAGAGTAGAAACCGGTTAGGTTGTACAGTTTCCCTCAGTGTGGGTTTATTAGATGTTTCTTTACGACTGTCTTCGGATTATGCATTTAAAAAAAGTATCTGGGGCTTCCCTGCTGGAGCCTAAAAAAAAAAAAAAAAAAATCTGGAGTGATGGAAGAATAATTTTTTGAAGCTGTCCATTTTTCACAGGAATATGACAGAAGTGATATGGTGTCTTTCTCTGTGTATCACATCAGAGGATACACGGTATCAGTTTGTACCAGTATTGGTGACATTAGCTTTGGTTACTTAGTTCAGGAGGCATTTTCTAAATTTCTCTATTGTAAAGTTACAGTTTTTCCCTTTTTAAATTACAAGTAAATTGAAACCGTGGGAGAGTCCTATCCCTCATGAAATGTTAACCCACTAGTTTAGCATCCATCGATGATTTTTTAACTCCATCATCCCTTCTATGTTTATTAGTGTTCTATACAGAAGAGGTGTCCCTTCACCATTTATTTATTCATTTACTTAAATCATATATATTTATTTATATTATGGGGTCATGGATCTCTGTTTTGGCTAGTGAGAGCCCTGTAAGCTGGTGCCTCATCCATCATTCTTAGAGTACTTCATTACTTTTGATACAGCAACATGTTCCAGGCTCATTGTATTTTCCCTACCCCGGCCCTAAAATCAGCCTTTTCTCCAAAGAGCTCTGGGTCCTTTTAGTGGAGACTGGTAGTTTGAGACCAAGATCTGGGCACTTGGTGTGTTCATTGCTACTAGGGTGTCATTGCACGAATATGTGTGTATGTGTAACCATGAATTCATTCTGATGCCTCCAATTCCAATCTACCTATATGCATCTATTTTAAAAAACTTTAGGTGTGCCTTCTTTCTTTAGTGCAGAGACATAAAGAAGGAAATAACAGCCACTAAATAAAAAGAGTTATCCCAGTACCTAGATAGCCTATAATGGTGTGTGTGTGTGTGTGTGTGTGTGTGTGTGTGTGTGTGTGTGTATACACATGCTTAGGGTATATAAACATATGATAGCACCAAATAAAAAGTGATAGTGGGCTTCCCTGGTGGCTCAGTGGTTGAGAGTCCGCCTGCCGATGCAGGGGACACAGGTTCATGCCCCGGTCCGGGAGGATCCCACATGCCGTGGAGCGGCTGGGCCCGTGAGCCATGGCCGCTGAGCCTGCGCGTCCGGAGCCTGTGCTCCGCAACGGGAGAGGCCACAACAGTGAGAGGCCCACGTACTTCAAAAACAAAAAAGAAAAAAAAAAGTGATAGTCTCCTTCCTCCTACCCCAGGCTCTGTCTCCAATGAACACTACATGTGCTTCCTTACAGAAAGAAATTTGATTCATACAATCAGGATGTATGTATATATATGTAAATAGGTAGATGTAGATAGGTATGTATTTTCCTCTTCTAATTTTAAGAATTTGACACAGTAGGAAACGTGCTGTGCATACAATTTTATTATTATTATTATTACTATTACTCAATATATCCTGGAGGACCTTCCATACATTGTGTAGCTCTACACTATTCTTTCTAATTGCATAGTATTTCATATTACGTGGATGGACCATAGTTTTGTTTAACCAGTTTCTTTTGGTGGACATTTTGTTTCCAGTATTTTGCTACTTATAAACAGTGCTACAGTAAACATCCTTGTGTGTGGATCTTGGTGAAAGTATATCCCACCGTTATTCCTACCAACTATTTTACTGATAGATATTGTCAGAGTATCTTCCAGAAAGTTTTCTGTGGTTATATAACCTAATCCTCTGCCTGCAGTATCTAGGGACAGGTTAAATGATGATGACATTCTGCCTTGACACCTCTAAGGCTCTTGATACAAGTCTCCAGCAGTACCGATGTTCCCACCCAGTCAAGGAGATCAAAAAAAAAAATCAAACCAACCTTCCATCTTAGAACTCTAATTAAATCCCTATTTAAGTTGTTGTTTCTCACCTTAATTTAAAGTCTGCAGGTCTGATCTCTCCATGCAAGGATGAACCTCACCTGGTGAATTGAGATACAAAAAAGAAACATTGTAAAAATGGTTCTGCCCCCGCTCCGCTGAGCCTGCGCGTCCGGAGCCTGTGCTCCGCAACGGGAGAGGCCACAACAGTGAGAGGCCCACGTACTTCAAAAACAAAAAAGAAAAAAAAAAGTGATAGTCTCCTTCCTCCTACCCCAGGCTCTGTCTCCAATGAACACTACATGTGCTTCCTTACAGAAAGAAATTTGATTCATACAATCAGGATGTATGTATATATATGTAAATAGGTAGATGTAGATAGGTATGTATTTTCCTCTTCTAATTTTAAGAATTTGACACAGTAGGAAACGTGCTGTGCATACAATTTTATTATTATTATTATTACTATTACTCAATATATCCTGGAGGACCTTCCATACATTGTGTAGCTCTACACTATTCTTTCTAATTGCATAGTATTTCATATTACGTGGATGGACCATAGTTTTGTTTAACCAGTTTCTTTTGGTGGACATTTTGTTTCCAGTATTTTGCTACTTATAAACAGTGCTACAGTAAACATCCTTGTGTGTGGATCTTGGTGAAAGTATATCCCACCGTTATTCCTACCAACTATTTTACTGATAGATATTGTCAGAGTATCTTCCAGAAAGTTTTCTGTGGTTATATAACCTAATCCTCTGCCTGCAGTATCTAGGGACAGGTTAAATGATGATGACATTCTGCCTTGACACCTCTAAGGCTCTTGATACAAGTCTCCAGCAGTACCGATGTTCCCACCCAGTCAAGGAGATCAAAAAAAAAAATCAAACCAACCTTCCATCTTAGAACTCTAATTAAATCCCTATTTAAGTTGTTGTTTCTCACCTTAATTTAAAGTCTGCAGGTCTGATCTCTCCATGCAAGGATGAACCTCACCTGGTGAATTGAGATACAAAAAAGAAACATTGTAAAAATGGTTCTGCCCTTGTTAGCCCTGAGGGCTTGTGCTTAAAGCATCTGGTCTCTGATTAGTAACCAAATAACAAAAGCCTCCTATTAGTCTTGTTGAGACTCCTTTCTGCTGGAGGAGTGTGTGGATAGACTGTGAAGCGAAGCCTGGAGAAGTAGAAGCTGTAACTCTCTCTGGCTCCTGGACTCTTCCCAGCCTCTGATCAGAGAGGAAGCCGACTCAGCCCTTTCTGTGTCTTTCACAAGCGACAGTCAATGTGAAGGTCGTTCAACTTTAAATTTCTTCCCAGCCTTATCTTTAAACGCTCATGTAAATTGACATTACATTCTTCTTAAAATATACAAATAATGGCTTGCATGGCTTCCCACAAAGTCAAGTTGATGGACCATTTTTATTCTGTGGCTTTACCTGCCTTCTAGTACACTGCTAGTTTTAGAAGCACAGAGCCACGTTCAGCTTGTCTTAGGTTCAGTGCCCAGAAGCAGACCCGATTACAAGTGCGAGTAGTTTATTTGGGAGGTGATCCCCAGAAGCACTGGTGAGGGAGTGGGCAAGAGAAGAAACAGGGAAGGGAAGGAAGCCACTACAGTGTGTGATCATGAACAGGTTAGCTCTGTGGGCAACTGGGGCTCAATCCTGCTGAGGACTTCTAGGAGACTGTGTGGCAGCGATTCTCAAACTTTGCTGCACAGTAGACTCACCTGGGGAGCTTCCGGAACTCCTGTTGTTCAGAATCCCTGGATAGCAGGAGTCAGGACCCCGGAGCATTTTAAACTCCCCTGGTGATTCCAATGCATAGTCAAGGCTGAGAGACTGTACCTCTGAGTTGTCCCCTCAAGCTTTAGGAAGCTGGGGTGTTTCCCTACCAACTCCAGTTCATCAGGGTTGAGGGCTGCTCCTGGTGACACTAACACCCAAGCATTTCTGGCCTGTGGAAAGCCAAAGCATGCCAGGGAATGGTGACTGCTCAGGCGATGTGGGCCAGCAGTATCAGCTACACAATTAGGTGGATACGATATCAAATCCTGGCTTTGTTCACCCACTCACAGAGCAGTTTTAATCGTCATTTAAACTCTTTAAGCCTCAGTTTCCTCGTGTGTAATAACTTCTTTGTCCAAGCTGTAAGGATTAGGTATAATATAAGGAAAGCACTCAGCATACAGTGGATTCTTAATAGATCGTTGTTTTAAACCCAGCGAGGGGAAGGAGGAAGGGAAGGAAGGGACTACTTCAAGCAGCCAGAATATGCCATAAAGAAACTAAGCTTTAGCAACTCAGGTTGTGAGTTCTAGTCTGGTTAGACAACACCAAATAGTTCTACCAGGGAATCTTTTTTTTATTTAAAGGAATGTTCTGATCAGTTGTCAGGATTTACAGAGTGGCTTAGCAGGTGCAGTCCATTTCTCCAGCATGTTCCATCTCTGCTTTGTGTGGCAAGTTTCCCCCAGGAGTAGATGATCCAGAGACCAGTGGACGAAGGAAAGCCTTTCTCTTCCTGTGGATGAATGCCTGCCTGCTAGTATTTGGGGTGCTGCTCAGGAATGCATGGGGTGCTGTGGCTGCTAAGGCATTACCAGCACTGGGGTCTCTCTAGATAGGAAAAGGCAGGAACCCAGCCAAACATGAGTGAAGAACTAAGAACTCTCCTTGTAAAATCAGGTTCCTGATATTATCATGGGCAATAAACACATTTGAATCTGAATTGTACAGTTGGACCATCTAAGTTGTTTGGTTACATGGAGTAATTCCTTAGAAATTAAGCAATTATTTGGACATTCCCTAAACTATATGGGTAATATTTTTGTTGATAAGGGCCTCAGACAGTTCTGTATGGGAATAATTTTAATAAATAAGAGTTCATTATGCTGGTAAAAATAAGTGAATTAGCAAATAAAGGAGGGCCAGGGAAGCACCAGTGATAATAGTGTGTTATGAACCAAGGATTGTGATTAATCCAGTTCAGCGCACCTGAGATTGGAAGAAAACAATGTAAAATAATTAATAGTAATTATTAGAAGGCTTAGGAAAAAAGTGGTCTGTTTAATTAGATTTTGTGCTTCTTGTCAAATTCCATTGTTGAAAACCTTTGTGAAGATGAGCCCCCTTTCCCACTTTAGATGAGTGCCCATAATGGAGTTTTTCTGGAGCAATCATTCTGGAAAATATACTTGCCAGTGCTCTGCCCTGGACAGACAAGTTGTCTGTCTTCTCTACTGCTTCTCTGGCCTTGAGTGTTTTAGAGGGAAAAGTGGTTTGTAAATGTTTGTGGGATGAGAGTGAATCTGGCTGCTGTTGATTTCAGGGCTGGTGGTGGCACTGGCAGGCTGGCTGGGTCTCCCCAGCCTCTCACCTGCCTGGTTGAGAGAGAGACCTTTCCTTGGCCAAGGTGACCTCATCTCTGCTTCCCAACAAGCTAAAGGCCAGGTGTTCTGTGTCCAAAAGCAATCATTGGGGCTTCTCCTGATTTGTCAAAATCAAGTTAATGGGTACACTTTTATACATCATAGGAATTTTCTCCATGTTTTTTCCCTCTGGTGCCTGCTCTCACTTGCCGTTACTGCTGTTACTGCTGCTACTACTAGCTAATATTGAGATGTTACTGTGTGCCAGGCATTGTGATCTATTTAACTCTCACGATAACCTTAGTTATTTTATAGACAAGGAAACTGAGGTTCAGAGAGGCGAAGTGATGTGCTTAAGTTTCTATAACAAATAAGTGGCATGACGAGGACGTGAACCCAAAAATATAACCTTAGAGCCCAGCTAGCATCTTTAAACCACAGTTAATGGCATCTGAGCACAAAGTTGCATATTATGTTAGTTAAGATTTATTTACCAGCAGCTCAGAGAACACCATGATTTCCAGGTTTTCTACCCCGTAAGCACATCGAAGAGTCTAGAAAAAAGGATCATGTTTCCTGGATGCTGGAAAAGGGAGGATATTTTAAAACTAAGGTATTGGGCTTCCCTGGTGGCGCAGTGGTTGAGAGTCCACCTGCCGATGCAGGGGACACGGGTTCATGCCCCAGTCCGGGAGGATCCCACATGCCACAGAGCGGCTAGGCCCGTGAGCCATGGCTGCTGAGCCTGCGGGTTCAGAGCCTGTGCTCCACAACGGGAGAGGCCACAACAGTGAGAGACCCACGTACCGCAAAACCAAACCAAACCAAACAAAACAAAACTAAGGTATTAAAAATGGAGCAGGGGGTCCCTCTCAATTCTCTTACTCAGCCCTGAAGCTGAGACAGAGGAGAGATGAAATGTGGATCCTCTCCCTGCTCGAGCATGAGTTTAGTGAGTCAAGTTCCAGCTAAGGGCAAGTACAAGAACACAAAATCCTTTTGCTAATGTCTCCCTAAAGAAGGCGCAGATGAAAGGCCTCATCAAAGCCTCTGAAACCACCAAAGCTGTTTGCCAGCAAAGAGGTAAATCAGAAAGGTTTGAGATCTGGTTTGAATTTAATAATTACAAATGACTAATCAGGGGCCATTTGCTGTCAAGTCAGGAGCTGCACTCTCTCCATCAGTGCATTTTTGCTGCTCTGGTCACTTGGTTATTAAATAGAAAAGTCCTGTGATTAAATCACAGGGCTGTTCCGACACTAATCAGTTCAATCTCAGCCGTTTAAAATTAAGTCAGGCCTTGCACTTGCCCTGTCTTTGTTTCAGAAGTGGGAACAACACACTGCAAACGTGACTGAAGGTATCCAGAGAGCATCCATTTATAACCCTGTGTGATGTGGGTAGCTAGAGGAGGGTCAGGCTGCATCCCAAGTCTCTTATCCATCATCCTGCAGGATCCCCCATCTCTAATACCACCCCCCCTTGGCTGCCTCTCAACGTAACTACAAAGCAGCAATGACAATAGTAGTAATAGTAATTATGGTAATAACCACGGTAGCAATAATAATTATCATTTTTTTATCTCTTGCCATATGCCCGGCCCTGTTCTAAATATTTTTTCTGCTTTAATCCTTCAAATAACCCTATGATGAAGAAATCAAAGTTTACAGAAATATTTTATAGACACTTACATATCTCACACACCTGGAACCTGCCTGGCACGTAGTAGATCCTAGATAAATATTTGTTGAGTGAATGAAGGGATAGAGAGCAACTTGCCCAAGGTCACACCAAGGAGAAATGATCGAGCTGGATTCTGAACTCAGGTCTGTCCCATTTAAGCTCTTTATTTCTTTGAGGTATGTAGTAAATATCTTGTGAGCCTTTTTATATTGTTGTAAGACACACATTGTTTTAAATAAATATTTAAATTTATTTTATACTATTTATTATATTAATTTCAGTAAAACACACTTTGTTTTTAAACAATATTAAAAAAGAAATAGCACTGGATGGCAGGAGGATCAGTGGTTTGGGAACCAGGCTGGCATAGAGAAAACTTCCCTCTCCAGCGTTTACTGATTTTTGTGACCGTGAGCAAATCACTAAAGCCTTCCTAGGCTTCAGTGTTCTTCTCTGTACAAATGAACACCACCATGCTTACTTAGGCTGGGCTAAGGAGAATCTAAAAAGGAACAATCCTTTAAACAGTGAGCACAGTGCTTGGCTCATAGCAGACACCCAGTTCCAGCATCCACTTCCCTCCACCTGTATATTGGAAGGTGATTCTCCTATGATTCTAAGACTCAAAACCTCAAAGGAGGGCTTCCCTGGTGGCGCAGTGGTTGAGGGTCTGCCTGCCGATGCAGGGGACACGGGTTCGTGCCCCGGTCCGGGAGGATCCCGCATGCCACGGAGCAGCTGGGCCCGTGAGCCATGGCCACTGAGCCTGCGCATCCGGAGCCTATGCTCTGCAACGGGAGAGACCACAACAGTGAGAGGCCCGCGTACTGCAAAAAAAAAAACAAAACAAAATAAAACAAAAAAACCTCAAAGGATCCCAAGATTTAGGTCTAGAGGGAATGGAACCTCAGCCTAGTAGGAATAAGGATAGGTTTGGACCCAGGGCCAGCTCTTCTGCAAATCCATCAGCTGAGGACAGGTAGGGTCAGTTCTCTTTGCAGAGAACCTTACCCAGAACCACAGAAAAAGTAATTGTTCCCGGACCATTTACTAATGAGATTTATTTATTTTTAAATTTAATTTTTTATTTTCGTCTGCATAGGGTCTTCATTGCTGCTCACGGGCTTTCTCTAGTTGCAGCGAGCCAGGGCTACTCTTTGTTGCGGTGTGTGGGCTTCTCATTGCGGTGGCTTCTCTTGTTGCGGAGCACGGGCTTCAGTAGTTGTGGCTCATGGGCTCTAGAGCACAGGCTCAATACTTGTGGTGTGCGGGCTTAGTTGCTTCACGGCTTGTGGGATCTTCCCGGACCAGGGATCGGACCCATGTCCCCTGCATTGGCAGGTGGATTCTTAACCACTGTGCCACCAGGGAAGTCCCACTGATGTGATTTAGATGTCTGCCTTGCGCTATCAGGAGGTAGGCAAGCCTAAAAGGAGATAGTCATAGAGTGGCCTGGAGAACAATGATGCATCGTGAAAGTGGATGGTGTCACCAGTAATGAGTCTCAGACAGAGTCCACCTCATCCATCCAGAGATACCTGTATCTCCATCAGAACTCATATCCACATATACAGAAGACTTTGCCCGTTGCAAATTAACAAAGAGCCTCCTGGTTGTTTCTTGATCCAAGAAGCATGAGAAGGTTTTTCCAGCACCTAAGCACTTCTAGAAAGTGTCTCCATCAAATATTAAACCCACGGGGCTAAGGAATCATATGGTACACTCACACCCTTTGTTCTCATACATTCCCCTCTGTAACTGCCTTTCCTCCCTGCCTCAGATAGGTGTTCAGACAAAGGGTTCAGGTGCCCATTAAGTTCATTTATGGTTTGG
>NW_006778737.1:965226-967118 GCF_000442215.2 Lipotes vexillifer | reverse complement strand
TTCAGCAGGCTGTTTCATTTCAGTCGAGGTATTATCAATCCTGGATTCCTTGCTCCTAATGCACAGAGGCTGAGTGCTAATGCTGTTTGTTGTTCACGGCAGTGCATGGATGCTGCCTAGTCATGGGTGTGCCTCACCCTTGAACAGACATTCCTTCTCATAGAAGGAGTGGAAATCACCAGTATCCCACTTGGACCAATGTCTGAACAGCTGTAATTTTTTTTCCCACGTATCTATATATTTTAAGGAAAATAAATTCCCCTGCTGGTAAGGAAAAACTCTCTTATTTGAAAAGCAAAAATCGTAGCTTGAACTTGTATGTTTTGAGTCTCCAAGGAAATTTGAGGTTGAAGAATTTTAGCCTTCAGTGATCTTTGCTTTTGAGGTTTTGATTTAATTTTGGCAGCCAGGTGGTTAGCGGAAGGGGAGGGTGTCACCTCAAGAACACTGGCCGCCTTTATTTATTCTTTTTTTAGTCATTCATTCAGAAATTATTCATTGACCTACTGCGCAGCACTGGGCACTGGGGTTTAAAGTTATGTGCCCAAATCAGAGAGCCCAGACTACAGCACAGTCACTGAGCTCACCCAAGGCGCTTTGTTTTTCATGGTTGAAAGGGAAGTGGACTGTGCATTCACTTCAGTAAATTTGACAAGAATAACATGGTGGGTCTGTGGGTCTTCAAATAGGCTGAGAACCCATGAAACCAAGTATGTAAATGCAGGTGTTTCACACACAGTGTCCTTCCTGTCTAGGAACTCCCCCAGGTCATCTGTCCATGGCTTCTGATGTACAGAGGAAGGGCTGTGCTGGGCTGGCAGAATGGGTGCCTGTTTGGTTTCCTCCATTCCTTCTCCCTGTGCCCCCGCTCCCTGAAGTTGGGTAATTGGTAAGGAAGACAAGCTTCTCAAAGGGAGCAGGGGGCTTCCCTGGTGGTGCAGTGGTTGAGAGTCCGCCTGCCAATGCAGGGGACATGGGTTCGTGCCCCGGTCCGGGAAGATCCCACATGCCGCGGAGCGGCTGGGCCCGTGAGCCATGGCCGTTGAGCCTGCACATCCGGAGCCTGTGCTCTGCCACCGGAGAGGCCACAGCAGTGAGAGACCTGCGTACCACAAAAAAAAAAAAAAAAAAAAAAGAGGGAGCAGGGCCAAGGGCATCAACAACAACAACAAAAGTCAAGAAATACTCTTCTTGGGGAGTTGGCTAGGTACCAGGTACTGTACTGGGTTCTGGGAATGTGATCATGACAGACTATATCCTGCCTTCATGTGCTTACATCTCATTAGAAGGTCAACCAAAAACCAGAAAACAAAAAATTAAAGTATCTCTGTAAAGCGGGTCTCCCCTGCTAGTCTCTGTCTCAGCATATTATCTGACTCATTCACAGCAGAGATCAGAATCTGTAATTATTTTGTTTTCTTTTTATTCCCAATTAGAGGGCAGGGAGCATGCCTGGCTTGTTCACTGCTGGATCCCAGGACCCAGAGCAGGGCCCTGCACATCGGAAGTGCTCGGTAAACATAGAGCGAATGAGCAAAAACTAAGTGACACTGTGAAATGTTTGCCTGGGCCCAAAGTTTAAACTTCAGGCTCCTTCTTTGTTGCTGGCCATGATCAGTCACCACCCGATGTAATGGGAATTGAAAAGAAAATCCACTTTGATAATCCATGTAGATTATATTTTACAAAATATGTGGGTTTCTTAAGGAGATCATTCTATCCCAGATTAACTGGCTGTGGTTTAATTTAAAAGGCCACTAGAGGACTTTTGTCTTCTGGATTTGACACTTGGAGTGCCTGGAAACATCTGGGGTTAGTGCTTAGGAGGCTGCATTCAAGCCCTGGGTGATGTATTGAGTTGGTCTCAAGAGAGCTGAGTGCCCGTGAGGGAA
>NW_006778737.1:963415-965031 GCF_000442215.2 Lipotes vexillifer | reverse complement strand
GGAGTGCCCGGGAGGGAAAGAGCCTCTCTTAGTGTCCCATTTCCTTCACCAGCGTGGACCTCTTGGGGTAACAGGCTACTATTAACATGTCATGTTGACAAAATCATTGAGCGCTCGAAATGGAATTGTAGCATCATAAAATTCCATAATCTGACAATACCAGGTAGCGGTTTTCATCTTTATAGCTTACAGTTTGGGTAATATGTAATGGGAGCCACCATTTATTGTGCCCCTACTATGTGCCAGCCCTCATTCCAGGTGCCATATACACATCATCTATGATCCTCAGGACAGCCAGACCTGGTGGGCGTTATTTCCACTTTACAGGTAACATCCCAGAGCCTCTGCCCTCTCATGGAATTTCCAAGATTCCAGGTATAATTCTGGCAAGAGAATTCCCTCAAGGCAAGAGAAGCCAGACTCAGGAAAGTACAGGTTATCCCGGACAGCAGGTCACCAACGCAGCTGTTCCCCACTTTTCTCCCCCAGCACATGTTACTAATTGATGGCAGCCTTCTCTCATTTGCTATGCTGTGCAATCCTTCTCAGTACAGCACTCCAGGCATATGCTACCAGACATTTCTGGATGTCAAATGAGTTGTAACCTATTTGCCAAGCATGCTTTAAATGGTGTGTGTGTGTGTGTGTGTGTGTGTGCGTGTGTGTGTAAGGGTTTTGCCCTAGGAATTAGAATCCTGGATTCAGTGTTACACTGTAGCCATGTAACTTGGAACAGATTGCTTATCTCTTCTGACCTCAGTTTATTTATCCATAGAATGGGAACTATCCCTTGCCATACATGCCTCCAAAAGTCACCATATAAATATAAGCCAGTGACTTGGCTTCAAAGACACCACAGTGCCGCTTTTAATTGTAACTGGATGATGAGTCAGTATGGGTCATGTCCCTACACAAACAAGAAGCATCCTCAAAAATGGCAAGCGGTTATCAGCATCTTCTCAAGACTCCTCCCAGAGCCCCTGAGCAGAGTATTTGACTCCCTAAAAATCACATGGTGAACTTGTTAATGAAGATTCTTGGACACTGTCTCAGAATGGCTGACTGAGGATCTTGGCTCCTGGCATTGGATCTCTAAACTGTTACACTGCTCAAGTGGAATAATATATAGGATCTAGCATTCCATACTCTGCATAGAACCATGTTCACCTTTGGGATTTTAAATGTCTCTGTAGCTGATGACAGGAAAAGAGGCCCCAGTCTCCTCCACATCTGTGTCTGACAAACTCTTATTCATCCTTCAGACCTATTCAATCAAATGCCTTCTCCTCTAAGAAGATATCCCCAGATCCCACTAAGGCCAAACTAATTACTCCCTCACTGGGCTTCCAGAGTCCTCCAACCCACATTCTGAGCACCTACTATGTACCAGGCATTCTGCTAAGTTCTAAAATGCATTACTGTATTTACTCCTCCCCCTTAGAGAATAAAAGTTAATGTTATCACTTCCACCTTAGAGTTGAGAAAGGGTGACTCAGACAAGTGAAGTGACTTTCCCTAGGATAACTGGATCTTACTGCATTATAATCACATCAGAGTCTGTGTCTCCTACATGAATGTGAGTTCCTTAACTGTGGAAGTTGCTGATTGGCATTCCT